>NC_060178.1:15635068-15835068 GCF_021184085.1 Oncorhynchus gorbuscha
CCCCAGGGAGTATTGATTAAAGCTCAGTGTTTGGGGTGAGATAATAAAGCACAGGGCAGTGTGGTAGCATAATACCTGAGGACATTAAACCTGAAAACACCAAGTGCAGTTGGAAAGGTTTCCTAAAAGCACTTTCGTGCTCCGTTTCACACCTATAGCCAACCCCAAGGCCCCATGGCCCCAAGGCCCCAAGGCCCAACATATTTCATTTATATCAGCCATAGATGTTCATGTTGAAATTCCAGTGTCACTAAATGCTGTTTGCACTACAGATGAAAACTCATAGTCTTGTTTGGAGCAATTTTACTGAATGAATGATTATATAATCAAATCCCGAATAAGATGAACATTTGAGTTTTAAAAACACAGATGCCAGCTTGAGGCTATCAAGTAAAAAAGTGGTCGACTATTTGACATTATTTTATTAAACAAGAGAATCTGAGAAATTACAGTCATATTTTATTCAATGTTAGTCATACTCAACTAATCATGTTCAAATGATGATATAGGTTTTAGACTTGTTTTAAATCTACAACAACATATCCATATCGATAGCCATTGAACTCACTGAACTTTGTGTTCGAGAGAGAGAACTAGAGAAGAGAGAGAAGCAACATTTTACTTATTTTGTTTTTATATAGCAGGTTCATGTGCTCAAAATGCTTCTAGATGTAATAAGTAGGTTATATGCTGTACATGTAACATTGTATCGCTCTCTTTGAAAATATGACAACAGCAGTAGCTCCACCCTAATAAATAGCAAACATGTTCAGTTGCCAATCGTTCTACAACGTTGCAGATAGAAACCATGAATAGAGCCGATGTGATTCCTTATTCTACATGTCAGAGAAGCATGTTTGCGCTTCATATGATTTCTATCTGAACGTTCCAAAACGCTGCGTCCTGCTGAACGCTCCCCAGTCACGGTCCAGCTCTGCACGCACCCCCTTACAACGTAACGCATTCCTTTGGCAAAATCCACTGGGAAATAGGGCTAGACCATTCCATCCTTCGTGATATTTTTGGCATCCTCATTATATTGTAACACCAGAACATTTACAGACGACATTAAAAATATATATTTTTTCATGCAAATGAATTTATTTCGGAAGAGGGGGCCTTACTCTTACATTTTTATATGATGTTTTGGTTTCTCCTCCCCCTCTCTCCATTGGAATGGTTGTTCCTTCACACTACCTACTGTGCCATGTTGGATGGATGTAACGTTATCGATGTTGCAGCTGGAATTACGAATGAAAGTTTAGATTTTGCCCTCTGCAGAGATTGGGGTTCCCACGGATTCTTTGAGGACCCTGGGGCATGGTGACGTTATTCAACAACCGGGATCCAAAAATATTTAATTTTGCAGGCCTCTAGCTACCTTAGAAACAACGTAATAAGACGATGCAGTTGCAGGCCATGGCGACCAAAGGCTGCATGAATTGTTTGTAATATTCAAGAGTAAAACAGTTAACTTTGTTTATCTGGAAATTATTTGGGAACATGAATAGCCATCCTCCGCAACGCCGGGTTGGAAATATTGGCTCCATACTCCTCACCCCGCAAGAGAACGAATGCCTCTTCAACTACCTGGGAAGGAAATGCATTGTAAGTTGTCTTGTTTACGACCACACTAAGCTCTCAAAGTGCAATTTATCTACCTGTAACTATGCGAAAATAATGTGTTAGGCTATTTGCAAAATGTCAGTGTACTGTTATGTAGGCTAATGTTAGGCAATAGCCTGGCTGCAGGCCGATAAGACGCATAACAGCTCAGCAGCTTTTTCCATGGCTTTGCTGGAACGATGCAGGGACGAGTAAGGGAAAGCAGAGATGTTTGCCTGCCAAGGGGATTTGTTGTCAAGAAATTAGCTTGGAAATGTGAACATTTGCCCCTGGCGTATTAGTTTACCTCGGCCTGTAAACAAATGCAAACGCAACTATTATAATTCAGTGCATACCCCATTATGAATAAACAGGTCAACATTGTATCGGCTAATGTTGCACGCGACTGTGTGTTTATAAATTGACTGCACTGCTGCTAATGTATTAAGTGCTGCCTACTGACGCACTGCAGTCTGGCATTTTTGCACTTCAATATTTTGTTTTAGTTTGACAGCCATTGCAACTTCCCGAGGGAAGACATTAGCCTGTGTGTTTGCACAATAGGGAATATGGTCAGAACTATCCCAATAATGGACTAAAAGAGCCTAACGTTAATCCTTATAGTCCAAGGACCCTGTTCCGTTTAGAGGTGAATTGGCTCTGGCAGCCAAAACAACCAACTCAATCTAAACGATAATCTATTCGCAATTGCGGTACACATTCTACAAACATAAAACCCTCTACTTTCATATCATATCAAAACAAATGCCAAATATACTCTGTTTTAACAGTTGCAGCTGACAGTATTTTTCAGTGAAAACACGTTTGTGGTGTCCATCTTTCGTTTACACACTAAACGAAAAATAACAGCTCTGTAACATGGAAATATGTCCGGCTGGGAAACCCTAACCTTATAACGTTGTGTAGTCATTTGACATAAAAAAAAATATTAAAACATTTTTTTAAATCCCTTGCTGATATGAAAAATATACTGAACAAAAATATAAATGCAACAATTTCAGATATTTTACTGCGATACAGTTCATATAAGGAAATCAGTCAATTGAAATAAATTAATTGGCCCTAATCTATGGATTTCAAATGACTGGGCAGTGGTGCAGCCATGGGTGGGCCTGGGAGGGCCCGTAGTGGTGCAGCCAGACACAGCCAATCAGAATGAGTTTTTCTCCATAAAAGGCTTTATTACAGACAGAAATACAAAAACGTCAGCTTAATGTTCTGGCAACAGCTCTGGTGGACATTTCTGCAGTCAGCATGCCAATTGCAAATGCCCTCAATACCAGTGACATTGTGTTGTGTGACACAATTGCACATTTTATAATGGCCTTTTATTGTCCCCGGCACGGTGCACCTGTGTAATGATCATGTTGTTTGATCAGCTTCTTGACATGTCACACCTGTCAGGTGGATGGATTATCTTAGCATAGGATAAATTCTCACTGACAGAGATATAAACAACTTAATGCACAACATTTGAGAGAAATAAGCTTTTTGCATGGAACGTTTCTGGGATTCTTTTATTTCAACACTTTACATGTTGCATTTATATTTTTGTTCAGTGTATATATTCCTTATCTTAAGAAATATACACTGAAGCGTTTTAACTTTCAGAAAGATCGTCAGGGCTCTGAACAAAATGTCTCTGGCCAAAAGATACTATCATCAATAGGTGCTAAAGGAAGTTAACTTCTGTGAAATGGTTAGGTCAGAACATGCATCATTTCCCAATGCTGAAGGCTAATAAGGTATTTGTGAAAGTCAAATTAGTCTATTCTTGAGAAGCTGCATTAGATGAACAAAAGTGTCAAATGACAAGCCAGTGGAAAGACTACAGTAGTCTACAGTACCCTGTCCAGATAAATATTATATTAGGAGCAACACCATATTCCAAAGTCAAAGCCCTAGCTTGATGTGTGTTCTTTCTATCCCCTTAACCTTTTTCCTACCATGGGATTTGGGAACATTTAGACTTAGGCCAGTGACATTTCCTGTGTTAGGATGAGGTGTGAGTATGGGGTGAGAAGTGCTTACTCGTTTTCTCTCGCTCATACCTGCGATAATAAATCGTAGACAAGGAAGAGGAAGCAAGCCGGAGTGGTATTTCCTCTTCCTTGTGGTCTCCTTGGTGATTGGCATAGGTTGCTCTCTGTGTCCATGGTGACAGAAAACCATGCTTTGGTTTGTGTGGCTACTGGCTATGTCTATCATTCTCTATCAGGTCTGCTCAGGCTGTCTGATTTGCAAACCCTGTACTATATGCTCCCGGGGCATCTAATCAGTGTTTCTTGTTCGTGGATGTGTTCCTCTTCCTCTATACTGTCATAACTTACTTATTGGCCCCTAGAGGCATTCCACTAGTTAGGCGTATTAACAACGGGGCCCATGTAACAAGTTGTAGAATGTAGTCAGTCAGTTTCATGTAGAAAAAAGTGACTTGCAATCCAACACTGTACTTTTGCATCACATTGAATTAACATTGTGTCACTATAGTGTTTTTACTTTGCTGTACGTACCACACTCTCATTGTGATGACGTCCTCAGACCCTGTGCACAGCGGTGGTCCAGGTGTATGGGGCAGACAGGAGCTCGTCCTGGGTGAAGAGGTGCTGCGGAGTGGCCTGTCTGATCAAGGATAACCCTCTGAGGTCCTACTTCATCAGGGTCTTTGACATCAAGGTGAGTGAGTGCATTATAGGGAGGATGGTTGAAGTTAGCCTAGCCTCACTAGCTTAATACCTTTCCTGAGGAAATCCCTCTGTGCTGCCAATATAGGAATTTCAGTGACTGTTATTTCTCTCTTGTCAGGAAGGGAAAACCATGTTTGAACAGGAGCTTTACAATAACTTCTCAATCAACAGCTCAAGGTCCTATTTCATTTCGTTTTCAGGAGATGTAAGTATACTACCTCCGCTTGAAAGCTTGTGGACCCAACATAGACAGTGTCTTTAAAAAAATGACTGATCTCCCTTTCCTCACTCTATCTCCAGAACTGCCAGGTAGGCCTGAACTTCGCTAGTGAGGAAGAGGCCAAGCGATTTAGAGCCGCACTGAAAGACCTACTCAGCAGACGGCAACGTAAAACGGGTAACTACAGTGGCCCCGCGGGCTCAGTCTACACGCTTTCTCATCAGCTCAGCCTTTGACCCTCTGGACAGGGAAAGCGAAGAAAGCTCAAATTTATCTCACTGCTCTACTACTAACAACCCCACAGGGGCCCAATCCCAAATCATCCCAATATTTGCCTTCGATGTATCTTGTAACTCCTCGAGGGGTTCATTTGGGGTCAACAAGGTTCTAGGAATGGGTTTGGAATTGAGCCCTGCATCAATTTTTTTGCTGGTTGCTGTTGGAAAGTCAGTGGTATGTCTGTCTAGTCAAAACAGCAGAGGGTCTCCGTGTTAAAAGCTGTGATGGTGTTCCTTTCTGGCTTCCCTCCATCTCTCTCTGTTCCTCTCTGCTTGCCAGCCTTTGACGTGTACTGCTCTTGCTGTGAGGAGTGAGTTTCCAAAGACGTGGGGCTGGGAAAGGGGCTACTGTAATGGTATGTTAGGGACAGCTAGTTTAATTCTCTGTTTTTCCACAACAATTTTTTTTCTTGCGTTTGCATCTGTTCTGGAATTTATCCGTCGGCCAGAATCTGACTGGTCAGAGAACTGTCATTCTCTCCAGCCTGCAGTTGCTACCTTTCCAGACTTCCATCCTATTTGTCTGTCCATTGGACTCTCATAAACTAACTCTGAATGCTTTCCAAACACTTTGCTTTTCCTTTCACACTTCCACATACACTTTCTATCGCTCTGATAGCTGTGGCTTTTGCCATCTGAATTGGCTGAGAAATTATAATTGTGCCCGTTTTGTTTTGCAGAGAAAAGACGTGACCCTGCAAATGGTATGTTGTCCATTCTTTGAATTGTACCGATTATTATAGTCCAAATGTTGATTTTCAACATGTAATGGGACACAATCCTTTGTTGTTTTACGTTACAAAGGCATAAATCTCCTATAATCCGTCACGCAAAATCAAATGTACAGTAGTATGCATGTACACACACACACCCCTTTGCGATATGGCATGATCAGACGGGTTGTTATTAACCCGTCTGATTGTATTGTAGAGAATTGTAGAGAAATAGGCTAAATCAAATTCGTATGAGTACACATGCACTCACTCCGAGTATGACTTTGTTGACATTAACCCTAAAGCCCAATGTTAGGGCTAAAAATGACAATCTGTGCAGCATGAGGCCCTCTGTGTGCCATGTGTAAACCATATGGGTCTCTCAGTGCGTGTCCAACTTCCAACTCTCTCTCTCTCTCTTTAAATCAGCCTTTTCACAGATACTTGTATACCTTAAATGTCATGTACTAATCACAGTACATTGCCTAGAATTTGGTATTTGAATGCAAATGGACCCAAATGTAGGGATCCTGTAGAAGGACTATTCTCCATGGTGGAAGGATATTGTTTGGGTAGGGATCCTGTAGAAGGACTATTGTCCATGGTGGAAGGATATTGTTTGGGATATGTCATTATTGAGTGTGAAACTAACAAGGTGACATATTTGCCCTAGATTCACTCTTTGCTTTGGGAGTTATTTCCTTTTTTGCTTCCCTCTCCTCCTTCAATATGTTCATTTTGTTTTCCTTGTCATAATTCACTGTCATGTTGGCAGTGTGTGCTTTGGGAAAGGAAGCACGTTAATATTTATTGGTATTGAATGATTACATTTGAGATTTCTGAAGCCTAAAATGGACAGGAGGACAACCGTTAGCTTGGTCTGTCAATCATTGACTTACGTACAGCCAAACAGCTACATCTGAATGGTACCACTGCATGGATTCTTTGCAAGTTCTCCATTGAAAGCCCCCAATGAAGTGGAAGGATGAGGGTAAACGTGTCTCAAGGCAAGGGAGCTTTCAAAGTCATGCTTGCATGTCCTCGTCGATAGCTGAGACTTCTAACATTTCTAGGGAATCCAGGGATTTGGTTGGGATTAGCTGTGGATTACTGATTATGTCAGATCCAACTGCATTTTGTGGAGATTAACATGGACTCAAGGAGAGCGTGCAAATGCCTGGACTGGGGAGGTTTGACCACAGCCATGTACTGAGGGCTTCTGCATTCCAGAAGACTGTTAGCCCACTGATCTGAAGCCTAACCGAGGTATCGGCCAAGGTTATTCATCATGCAAGAGTAGGTAACAGACCTAGCTCCGTTACAGTTGGCCGTTGCAGTTTCAATCAGAAGGCGTTATTATCAAGTTCCTAGACATAATCCATAGCAGCCATGTTAGTGCCTCCTGGATAATATTGACCAATAACAGTCCAAGGAATTAGCTGAATTTTAAACCAAGCGCTAGATGTTCATCATGAATGGATGAATTGAATTGTCCAAGGCAGCAGCATGGCTCCCGGCTCAAAAGTTGACCAAAACTTTCTTTGTGTGACTCTGGGTTTGACTTAACTGATGTAACATAAGTTCCAACAAACACACACACACACACACACACACACACACACACACACACACACACACACACACACACACACACACACACACACACACACACACACACACACACACACACACACACACACACACACACACACACACACACACACACACACACACACACACACACACACACACACACACACACACACACACACACACACACCAGGAGGACAAACACTGGTTTTCAACCAGATTGATTCTGTCAATGTTTGTTTCGTCTTTCAGTTCTTTAGTCTGTGAAAGACTGCTGTGCTATTCACTGGTGCAGCCACAGGTAGTTTGAGAGCCTCGAGAGCCTCGCCGGTCAGTTAAATAAAAAATCCATCAAATGAGTCCATTAGTCTCCCCAACGCTGTATTCATCTGAATGGAACAAGGATGTATTCCACCAAGTCATGGGACAGTGAGTTGAAGTTTGGAAGAGTGGTTGGGTGTCCAGTGCTGCTTGTGGATGGGTTTTCTATGCCGTTGTCCTGCCGTTGTCCTTTTGAGAAAGAGTGTGGTGCTAAAAGACCTGAGGACTAAGAGCTGGCTGAGAGAGGTGTTTAACGGTAGGGTTGTTGTCATGCAGATCCCATTTCAATTCTAGTGAATTAAGAAATGAATGCACATGATTGACATAATGATGTAATTATTTTTTGGCATAAATGTAAAATCTTTTGCAAATCTGAATTAGAATTTAAATGGAATGTGACACGCTGGTGTTAGGGTTCTAGATATTCACAAAGGCATGTGTGTAGAGGCATGTGTGTGGAGGACAGTTAGTGCCCTCTGTTAGTTGTCTTTACACTAACTTGAAATAGTTCTAAATACATCAAAAGACTGTTAATTGTGTGTGGTCCTGCATTGTCAGCTGTGAGATTGACCTGGCCTGAACTGTTGATGGGTTTTAGAGACTACCATAGTCACAACACAGACCAAGTTATACAGGAAGCTTTTATGGCCAGTCAAGTATGCAAATTATTGTTACCCTCGGGTCTCTTATGAATAATGAAAAAGGGCTGTATAATCAGACCAGTCTGTATTACAACTTGTTGGGCGCTAAGAAATGAAAGAATGACCTTTTGGATTGGCTCCCACTCATTTTTTGAGAGCTTCCCAGCACTGGTTCTGAGCTTCCCAGCACTGGTTCTGAGCTTCCCAGCACTGGTTCTGAGCATCCCAGCACTGGTTCTGAGCTTCCCAGCACTGGTTCTGAGCTTCCCAGCACTGGTTCTGAGCTTCCCAGCACTGGTTCTGAGCTTCCCAGCACTGGTTCTGAGCATCCCAGCACTGGTTCTGAGCTTCCCAGCACTGGTTCTGAGCATCCCAGCACTGGTTCTGAGCTTCCCAGCACTGGTTCTGAGCTTCCCAGCACTGGTTCTGAGCTTCTAGTTCAAACAGTTTCTCCCTTTCCTCCTTCTCTCTCCTCTCCCTCCTACTAAAGGCCCAGCTCTCCCTATGGCCACTGTGGACATCAAGAACCCGGAGATCAACAATGTGCGCTTCCACAACTCCCACCATCATCAACACCACCAGCAGCAGCATCAGCCACACCACGTCAACAACATGCTGCACAGCAGCTTCAGCAAGAAGGAGAAGAAAGTCAAAGGCAAGAGAAAGAAGCTCACCAAGGCTGACATAGGCACCCCCAGCAACTTCCAGTGAGTGGACCACCCTTCTGTCTATAGAGTACACTTCAGACGGGTCTTTGTGGAGAGATGTAGCGCAGCAGGAGTTTCCCTGTATGTATGTTGTGTTCTGTGAAGTTGTTGTGTAACGTATTGAGCTCGTCACTTACGTTTGAGGGCGTGCTTCATTGTGTCTTGTGAACCTCTTCAATGGCTCAATTGTGTTTGTGTGCATTCAGAACTGCACCCGTGCAATGTGTGTGTGCACAAGCCAGTGGTTTACATGAGGGTTTGTGCTTGGACATGTTTGTTGTTGCATGTGTAACGCGCAGCTGCACGCGTGTTTGTGAACCGGCTTGCGTGTAGATACACGTGTATGTATGTGCTCATCCCTGTCTGTCCTGTCTGTCTGTATCTCTTTAGGCACATCGGCCATGTGGGCTGGGACCCAAACACAGGCTTCGATGTGAGTACCACACACACACACACACACACCCTTCATGGGCACACAATGGTGACCTGTGTGGCCGACCCATGATTGACCCACACAATGGCCTCTGTTGGATACAGTGCATACTTATCATACATTCAATGATGTCATACAAGTCCCACTTGCAACCCCGAATATTCCAGAAAATATTTGTCACTATTTAGGGAAGCTATACTTCAAAAACATTAAGTGGTTTTGCTAATATAGGCCAGATGAGATATTGTTAGGTCTATCATTGTCATGCTATTCAAACAACTGTCAGAGAAGTTGGCTTAAGCACATACAGTACAGGTCTAGGTCCAGGCTAAATTATAATAATAATGCTTTATTACATTTGTAAAGCGCTTTGCATTTGACAGAATAATCCCGAAGTGCAAAAAATAGAAAAACCAAATAGAAAGAAAAATGGACACAACTAGACAGGACAACTGACACAGAACCCAGCTGACATTACAAGGGACAACTGACACAGAACCCAGCTGACATTACAAGGGACAACTGACACAGAACCCAGCTGACATTACAAGGGACAACTGACACAGAACCCAGCTGACATTACAAGGGACAACTGACACAGAACCCAGCTGACATTACAAGGGACAACTGACACAGAACCCAGCTGACATTACAAGGGACAACTGACACAGAACCCAGCTGACATTACAAGGGACAACTGACACAGAGAACCCAGCTGACATTACAAGGGACAACTGACACAGAGAACCCAGCTGACATTACAAGGGACAACTGACACAGAGAACCCAGCTGACATTACAAGGGACAACTGACACAGAGAACCCAGCTGACATTACAAGGGACAACTGACACAGAGAACCCAGCTGACATTACAAGGGACAACTGACACAGAGAACCCAGCTGACATTACAAGGGACAACTGACACCAAAGAACCCAGCTGACATTACAAGGGACAACTGGCACACAGAACCCAGCTGACACTACAACTGACACACAGAACCCAGCTGACACTACAACTGACACACAGAACCCAGCTGACACTACAATGGACAACTGACACCAAAGAACCCAGCTGACATTACAAGGGACAACTGACACACAGAACCCAGCTGACATTACAAGGGACAACTGACACACAGAACCCAGCTGACATTACAAGGGACAACTGACACAGAGAACCCAGCTGACATTACAAGGGACAATTGACACACAGAACCCAGCTGACATTACAAGGGACAACTGACACACAGAACCCAGCTGACATTACAAGGGACAACTGACACTGAACCCAGCTGACATTACAAGGGACAACTGACACAGAACCCAGCTGACATTACAAGGGACAACTGACACAGAACCCAGCTGACATTACAAGGGACAACTGACACAGAGAACCCAGCTGACATTACAAGGGACAACTGACACAGAACCCAGCTGACATTACAAGGGACAACTGACACAGAACCCAGCTGACATTACAAGGGACAACTGACACAGAACCCAGCTGACATTACAAGGGACAACTGACACAGAGAACCCAGCTGACATTACAAGGGACAACTGACACACAGAACCCAGCTGACATTACAAGGGACAACTGACACACAGAACCCAGCTGACATTACAAGGGACAACTGACACACAGAACCCAGCTGACATTACAAGGGACAACTGACACACAGAACCCAGCTGACATTACAAGGGACAACTGACACAGAACCCAGCTGACATTACAAGGGACAACTGACACAGAACCCAACTGACATTACAAGGGACAACTGACACAGAACCCAGCTGACATTACAAGGGACAACTGACACCGAACCCAGCTGACATTACAGGGGACAACTGACACAGAGAACCCAGCTGACATTACAAGGGACAACTGACACAGAGAACCCAGCTGACATTACAAGGGACAACTGACACAGAACCCAGCTGACATTACAAGGGACAACTGACACACAGAACACAGCTGACACTACAACTGACACACAGAACCCAGCTGACACTACAACTGACACACAGAACCCAGCTGACACTACAATGGACAACTCACACCAAAGAACCCAGCTGACACTACAATGGACAACTGACACCAAAGAACCCAGCTGACACTACAATGGACAACTGACAGCAAAGAACCCAGCTGACACTACAATGGACAACTGACACCAAAGAACCCAGCTGACATTACAAGGGACAACTGACACAGAGAACCCAGCTGACACTACAACTGACACACAGAACCCAGCTGACACTACAAGGGATAACTGACACACAGAACCCAGCTGACATTACAAGGGACAACTGACACACAGAACCCAGCTGACACTACAATGGACAACTGACACACAGAACCCAGCTGACACTACAAGGGACAACTGACACCAAAGAACCCAGCTGACACTTCAAGGGACAACTGACACCAAAGAACCCAGCTGACATTACAAGGGACAACTGACACACAGAACCCAGCTGACATTACAAGGGACAACTGACACACAGAACCCAGCTGACATTACAAGGGACAACTGACACCAAAGAACCCAGCTGACATTACAATGGACAACTGACACAGAATCCAGCTGACACTACAATGGACAACTGACACACAGAACCCAGCTGACACTACAAGGGACAACTGACACCAAAGAACCCAGCTGACACTACAAGGGACAACTGACACCAAAGAACCCAGCTGACACTACAAGGGACAACTGACACCAAAGAACCCAGCTGACACTACAAAGGACAACTGACAGCAAGGAACACATCTATGAATAGAAAGTCTTCCTAAAGAGAATGGTCTTTAGGCCCATTTTTTTAAAGGAGCCCCGAGTCTGTGGTGACTTCAGGTGGTCTGGGAGGGCATTCCAGAGTCTGCGGTGACTTCAGGTGGTCTGGGAGGGCATTCCAGAGTCTGCGGTGACTTCAGGTGGTCTGGGAGGGCATTCCAGAGTCTGTGGTGACTTCAGGTGGTCTGGGAGGGCATTCCAGAGTCTGTGGTGACTTCAGGTGGTCTGGGAGGGCATTCCAGAGTCTGTGGTGACTTCAGGTGGTCTGGGAGGGCATTCTGGAGGAGGTCAAGCTCAAAGCCCGATTTCCCCCAAGGAGCGGAGCTTAGTCCTGTGGCCGTGGAGGAGCAGGCTATCGCTTGACCTGAGGGCGCGGGTGGGGTTATGGAGGGGCATTTCCATGAATACACTGGAAAGTCAGCAGAAGGGTTTTGAATTCAATCTGGAGTGAGACAGAGGAACACATCTAAAACACAGTCTGAATCTGCAGTCAGTGATGCATGTCACTAAGAACAAAGTGGACCAGAGAGCTTGTTAATGGACAGAATAGTCTGTTTTAATGACCCTAATGAGCATGACTGATTGAACCCCTTTCCCTTGGGCTTAATTGCATGTCTATTTACTTGACTAGTCATGCATACAGAAGTATCACGCACGCTCTTTCATGCAAAGAAGACTAGCTGCAGAGATCACTATTACCCAATTATGATTGAACAAACAAAAAGTAGTCAGTTAAGGGCCATGTGTTGTTGTGCACAATCTGGTGCAATACCCATGTTCATCCAGAAGATGGCAGAATGCCACTTAGATTTTCAAAATAATTAGATTCTTGTCGTGCTATATTACGTTTGATTAGTTAAATGGAATTGGCATTGCATTTTTATAGTTGGCAGGCCATGGTTGTGTAGAGCATAATTTAAGCCATTTTCAAAACATTACAGATTTCATCCGCTCAGGATAAAATGCAGAGAGAAACAAATATGTTGGTTTTGAATTGTCCTGACCCGGTCTCTATCTCTATTTCTCTGCCCCAGTTGAATAACCTGGATCCGGAGCTAAAGAACCTGTTTGACATGTGTGGCATCTCAGAGGCCCAGCTGAAGGACAAGGAGACCTCCAAGGTCATCTATGACTTCATCGAAAAGAAAGGAGGGGTGGAGGCCGTCAAGAACGAGCTCCGTAGGCAAGGTGAGTTCACTGGAATCATCCTCAGTTCCTTGTATCTCAAGCAATGATGTATATAAACCCTGGAGATCTGATGCTATGTATTGGCCTCCAACTGCTCTTCAATACAAGTAAAACTAAATGCATGCTCTTCAACTGATCACTGCCTGCACCTGCCCGTCCGTCCAGCATCACTACTCTGGACGGTTCTGACTTATGAATATGTGGACAACTACAAATATCTATTTAACCAGGTAGGCAAGTTGAGAACAAATTCTCATTTCCAATTGCGACCTGGCCAAGATAAAGCAAAGCAGTTCGACACATACAACAACAGTGTGTGTGTGTGTGTGTGTGTGTGTGTGTGTGTGTGTGTGTGTGTGTGTGTGTGTGTGTGTGTGTGTGTGTGTGTGTGTGTGTGTGTGTGTGTGTGTGTGTGTGTGTGTGTGTGTGTGTGTGTGTGTGTGTGTGTCGAACTGCTTTGCTTTATCTTGGCCAGGTCGCAATTGGAAATGAGAATTTGTTCTCAACTTGCCTACCTGGTTAAATAAAGGTAATGTGAAAGACTGATCAACAACTACAGGAAGCATTTGGTTGCAGTCATTGCATATAAAGTTGGCACAACCAGTTATTGTGTGTTAGGGGGAAATTACTTTTTCACACAGGAGAATTGGGTGTTACATAACGTTTGTTAATTAGCAATGAGCGCCATCACATGTTGTATGTTTAAGAGATGCGCAGGCTACATTTAAATATGCATTACTATATTATTTTTCATTAGGCCTACATGTACTTTGAAGTATTATTTTCAGTTGTCACTATGACAATGAACACACCCTAAAAGCACTAAATGGTCTGAACCAGTATCTGTGGGTTGGAGACCTCATGAACCACCCTGTTAACAGCAGCGTACAGTAGGATGCGTTGAACAGGTGTAGGCCTGTAGAACGATACACTTTCCTCTAGTGTGGATGCTCACCAACGTTTTATAGTTTTTGGCTTTGTTGAATGGTCCGGGCCTCAACTCCGACACAACACAACTAACATTATCACAACAGAATTAGCCTACTAGTAGGTCTAGATAATGTTAGTGAACTTGAATGAAATAAGTATAAAATTACACTTAGACATTTTTATACTTGTTTACTTGACTTTTATTTTCTATAAATTGACTCAATTAATTTTACTTGTAACTCTGAAGTTAATGAAGTCAATGGTGAGAATGTACTCTACTGGGAATGAGATGGTGAATGCCAGACGGGGCTTATTCATGTGGTCTTTTCCCAGGGCCGCCCAGGTGGTGTGGTAGGTAACTATCGGTTTGTTTCCATAGAGTGGTGGTTCGTGTGTTTCTGCCTCAGGTATTGACTGTGTGAACTTTGACCTGCATAACTGGATAAAGCTGACTGCTATTTGGTTTGTCTGAATTTAAAATGAACAGAATCGAAAGGCTATAATGTAAAATGTTGCCAGAAGTGAATTTCTCTGCTCAATGCTACAGTTTGAATTAGGCGTTAACTCTTGGTGGATAACCTATAATTAGGAACAACATTTTTGGGGATGCATGCACAAGTTATTTTCAGTGCTTATAAGTGAGAGAGCCCTGATTTTGTAATGGGAACATTCAGAAATCTCGTTCTGCCCAGTAATTCAAACCCCTGCTGAATGGGATATTGTGACTATCAAACTGACGTGTCTCTCTCTCTCTGTCTCTCCTTTTCCATCTTTTTTTGTCCTACCAAGCCCCACCACCTCCTCCGTCTCGGGGTGGCCCACCTCCTCCTCCCCCACCCCACAGCTCGGGCCCAGCTCCTCCCCCACCACCACCACCCCCATCGCGAGGTGGCCGGGGTGCCCCGCCACCACCTCCACCCTCTCGGGCCCCCACCTCTGCCCCTCCCCCTCCCCCTCCAGGCCTGGTGCCCTAGGAGCCCCCTCCTCCCCCGCCCCCCAACAGAGGGGGCCACGGCCACCACCACTACCAGCCACCGCCTCCACCCTCACATGCCCCCCAGGCCCCACCGCCACCTCCCCCACCAGCAGCACCACCCTCCGGTGGCGGCGGAGCCCCTCCTCCACCTCCTCCACCACCACCCCCACCTGGACCCCCGCCCCCTCCAGAGCTGGACGGTGGTGTGGAGTCGCCCCACTCACCCCCGGGCCCGGGGGGTAAGTCGGCCCTGCTAGAGCAGATCCGTGTGGGCACCCAGCTGAAGAAGGTGGAGCCACCGGCCTCCAAGCCACCGGCCACCACCGTAGGGCGCGACGCCCTGCTCGACCAGATACGGCAGGGCATCCAGCTAAAAACTGTAAGTGCCACTGTCTGCCTGTCTGTGTTTGAGTGTATTTCCATGTTTGTTTGTGTGATTAACTCTGTGTGTGTGCGTGTCTCAGGTACCAGACGGCCCTGAATCGGGCTCCCCTACACCGGCCCCCTCGGCAGGCATCGTGGGGGCACTTATGGAAGTCATGCAGAAGAGGAGCAAAGCCATCCACTCCTCAGGTAGGTTCCAACTGGCAGGTTTATTTATTTGACCTTTATTTATCCAGATGAGTCAATTGAGAACCAGTTCTCATTTACATTAACAACCTGGACAAGAGGCATTGCAACAGTGAACAGGACAACGCACAATACCACTAAAAGTAAAACACTATACAGAGGAGTACAAATTCATGAATTATAAACCGAGTGGTTCGAACCCTGAATGCTGATTTGGCTGAAAGCTGTGGTAAATCAGACCATATACCACGAGTATGACACAACTCTTTTTACTGTCCTAATTAGCAATAAGGCACCTCAGGGGTTTATGGTGTATGGCCAATATACCATGGCTAAGGGCTGTACCCAGGCACTCCACGTTGTGACGTGCATAAGAACAGTGTCAAGCCATGGTATATTGGAGAAATACCACACCCCCTGAGGTATTATTGCTTAAATATACAGCAATGCCGAATATTTACAGTGAGTTAGAGCAGAAAATTCCAAGGCAACACAGCTGACTGTGTGATGGAAGTGATTCGGTTAACAGCACTTGCTTGATGAATAACCTTGCCTGAGACCTGAAGACTTACGTTGACTCCCTGAGCTAATGCCTCGACTTTAGCTCAACCGGCGAATACAGTCTTGTGCCATGCAACCATTGGTGAGCAGCTGCAAGTCAAGATGCTGAACTGAACTACTTGTTTTCTTTGAGAATTCATCCGGATTGTGTTATTACCAGTTGCCCTTAATATAAATATGTAGATCTCTTTATATTTTGTTAACAAGTCTGCTTTGACATTTCCTAGATGAAGATGAGGATGATGATGACGAAGAGGATTTTGAAGATGACGACGAATGGGATGACTAGTAATATTTCTCGTCCTCCTCCCCAACATAACTGACACTAAACTGATTTTAAAATCTTCCAAAAGTGGACTAAAATTGAGAATGTTCTATGATTTTGCTCTATTTATTGTTGCCTTTTTTGCTTTTATTAACCTGTGCAATACCTCGTTCATTTAATCTGTAAAGTGTTGTCACATACCCTCTGTAGAGTATCTCTGGTAACACTTTCCTGCGACTCTGTCATAGAAGGCTTACATCACCGTTAAAAGCATGATATACAAATATTATAAGCTGTCATAACTGTTCATGGTAATACGCTGACTTGCTCAGGCTGACCACCACTGCATGTGACGCTGCGAGATTGCTTGTCGTAAGCTAATACAAGGTGTTATAAATCACCAATGACACCTGGCGTCTGTTTAGGAGGGGGCAATGTCACGGAACGTCCAGAGATAGAAATCTATTGTGTAGAATAGATATGATTCTCGGTCCTCAAGAATAGTTCTTATTCACTTACAGTATCA
This sequence comes from Oncorhynchus gorbuscha, assembly GCF_021184085.1. Taxonomy (NCBI): domain Eukaryota; kingdom Metazoa; phylum Chordata; class Actinopteri; order Salmoniformes; family Salmonidae; genus Oncorhynchus; species Oncorhynchus gorbuscha. Next base: position 15,652,100 of record NC_060178.1, read on the forward strand.
GCTAACATTATATTTCCATCTGCAACGTTCTGAACACTTAACCCTATGGAATAACACACTGCTGCTATGTCATGGTTATGACAGCCTAAAGACAGCATGTTCAAGTAGTACGGTATCTGATGGATTAACAGTGTGCCATTCTAGTTAGGATATATTTGTTTGGTGTGTTACTTTAAATGTTCTGTTCCCCTGTCCGTAAAGAAAGGGAGAAATATATATATATATATATATATATATATATATACACACGTAACAAACGAAAGAGGTCATTGTTGTGTCGTTATTGTTGTTAATGCAAGATAACACTATTTTCTTACCCTACTTTTCTGTACCTTCGATTTTCTTAATGAGATCCTAGTTTAGCACAGTTATTTTTTCATATGGAGGCCACTTATTAGAATTGTAAGCCCAAATTGACTGGTGTAAATGTGTTCAATGCTTCGTTCAAAACTGTTATATCTTGGCACAATTTCAAAATTTAATTTACTATAAGAGTAACAGTGAAATGTCATAGTTGTGTTCCAACAATCTGCTAAAGTAATGGGGAAAACAAAGTTTACGATGGGCTGGATCAGTATACATATGTAGGGTCTTAATTTGAGCCTGTTTGCTACAGCAGGAAAATAATCCTGCGGCAACAGGAACTGTGATTTTTTTTTGTATTTTTCATGCCTTTTTTCGCCCCAATTTCGTCGTATCCAATTGGTAGTAGTTAGTCTTGTCTCATCGCTGCAACTCCTGTACGGACTCGGGAGAGGTGAAGGTCGAGAGCCATGCGTCCTCCGAAACACAACCCAACCAAGCCGCACTGCCTCTTGACACAATGCCCATCCAACCAGGAAACCAGCCGCACCAATGTGTCATAGGAAACACCGTACACCTGGCGACCGTGTCAGTGTGCACTGTGCCCGGCCCGCCACAGGAGTCGCTAGTGCGCGATGAGACAAGGATATCCCTGCCGGCCGAACCCTCCCTAACCCGGATAATGCTGGGTCCATTGTGCGCCGCCCCATGGGCCTTTCGGTCGCGGCCGGCTGCATCAGAGCCTGGCCTCGAACCCAGAATATCTAGTGGTACAGCCTTAGACCAATGTGCCACTCGGAAGGACGGAACTGTGAATTTTTATGTGGATTATAATGAATGGACATTTTTCATGAGGGAAAATCAAGTCTGGAAATTAGAAACGTCAGAAGCCTTTTTAAACCTCAAATATACTACAAGTTAAAAATGTCCTACATTGTGGAAAAGTTCTCCAGCAACAGGATGATCAAATTTAAGATCTACATCTGTATACTGCCTGACAGTCATTGACTAATGGAATATATAATATATGCGATTTAGCAGACGCTTTTATCCAAAGTTATTTAGTCTCAAGTGCGTACATTTTTTACGTATGGCTGTCCTGGAAACCAAACCCACTATCCTGGCGTTGCAAGAGCCTTGTCTACCAAATGAGCTACAGAGGACCAGAGAGGATCATGGAAGCTCTTAAAGCAGCTTTTATTAGAATCCATTTATGATTGACACTACGGAAATGTCCTGCTCATTATGGGTTTTCAGAGGTGTCCTGTGTTAACTTTCAGAGGGGAAATTATCACTACAAAAATGTATAACTTATACAAAAATAGGATTCATTTAAGGTTTTGATTTGTCACTTTTATCATACTTACTGTATCTGTTACAATAAATATTATTCTGTCCTCCCTGCTGGAATTAGAATAATATTTATGTTACTAGCTATTAGGTCAGTGTTCATATTCAGCAGATCTAGAAACATCTTCCAGTTTTTCTTGAACTTTTATGGGATGAATCTGTAAATGCCTCCATACAAAAGCTAAGAAGGAACCAAAATTTGTCATTTGCACGAAGTGTCTACAAGGCTTTGGTTTCACTATCCTAAATGCTTTCATGCTGATAATGATGCCTGTGAAACTCAATTTTACAGCATATTCAGAAGTAGCCAAATGGATGATGTTTGAACCGTATTGCCTGTCTCAATTTTTACCATCCTCCGAGGTGATTGCTGCATTAAGAAACCGTAATACTGACATCAAACCTTCAAAAGAGGTTGGAAAAAGCAATGGAAATACTAAATTGTATACTTAAATAAATGTTAATATTTACAGAGACCTTGTCAAGTGTTCCTTTTTTTAAAACATATTAAATGTTGTCATATTTCAACTGGTATTTACCTAGTATGTGTTTTAAAGATTTAAGGGGATAACAATGGATCATTTCAGGTACTTAACTTGTAGGTAACTTTATGTAACCACAACTTTAGCCTGCAACAAACAAGGTCAATATAGGACTGAAGTCAATGTTTTGATTGAGAGGATGACAATAGTTGTTGTTCCTATTGTAGATGACTCCATTACGGACCATATTCAGTCTGGAAGGCTAAAAGCGTTACAGATTTTGCAATAGAAATTGAAAGGTAACTTCCGATTGAGCCAACATATGCAACGTTTACTGTGAATGCAGTCTCCGCAAAAGCAGGAACATTGCCTTTAAATTGAAACCACGCTGTAGATGACTTCACTCAACTGCATTTCTTTGTATGAGTGAAGTGGTACAGTGAAAATATTATATTCTATGCATTAGTTCCATTCACCCTGTGATGCACCTTAGTGATTGGGTCAAGAAATCGGGTTATATTGGGTTATTATTTTTGACAATCATGATATTATTGTTGTGCTAGTTGTCTACCTGCACCAAAACTACAGTATTTTTCCTTCATAGCTTGTTCTCCATCTTATTTTTAAATGGGGAGACTTTGTTTTCTGGTCTTTTATTTCCACGACTGAAAAAAAATGTTTTCTCCTGTCTCTCTCTTCTTTCTGCAGCAGACATATGGTGAGCAATATGTTTGGAACTTCGAATAACAATAAATTCAAAGTATTGGATCGCAATACATATATAGTATAGTGATAATATCGTATTATGAGGTCCCTGGCAATGCCCAGCCCTAGTGAGTAACACTGTAACGCTACTCCTTGGTTTGACTCCATTCCCAGCCCTATGAATCTTGTCTAAATGACCATTTCCACAGTTAAAATCTCCATGTATGACTTTTTACTGTAATTTTGAAGATCTGAGACGACAATAATAAGGGTTCTCTCTGAGACCAGAGGGAAAACGTGTTAGCTTTGAACAGCTGCAAAATGAACTGGAATGAATTGGGAACAGTTCCAAGATACACACGAAGCAGCCAGGTGGGATTAGAGCTGATTCAGTTACAGATACCACTGTGTTCTATTTTTGTTGCAAGTCATTTCAATCCTGGTGAAGAAGGGACAAGGATTATCTTTAGGACATTCCATAAGCCTAGATTCAGCCAGTTTGTAGTTAAGATTTCTGTAATGTATGGAGCACATTTTTGCTGTGCCTTTGTAGTGACCCCCCCCCCCAGGCACTTCATTCATTTCAACGTCTAGTTTTGAATTACACTTGGTTGAGTTGTCAACTAACAGGGATTCAATGTTAAATCAACCAACCATTTCACAGTGTCATTAGATTTACGAAATTGCCTTATGTTGATGACTTTTTGCAAATCCAATCCATTTTCCACCTTCATTCAACGTCATCACCTTGATTTTGTGTTGAAATGATGAGGAAACTACATTGATTAAACTGGTTTTTGCCCAGTGGGGATTGACACTGAGCGGCAGGTGTTACAGAAGAAGTGGTAACACTGCACATGAACTCTTGAGTCAAAGAACATTGCATTTCTCTCAGGAATGACATAACACATTTATAACAACTGATGACTGGTTGTGTATTTTCAAATTATGAATATTATAAACTGGGATGATATATAAACAATTTAACAGAACAATTCACTTGCTCTTTTCTCCATCCTCCCCCCAACCCACATTCATTGAAATGACCATTGAACAGGAGGAAATCTTACTGATTGTGCCTTTAATCTATATGCAATCAACTCCAGTATAGTAATTTAAACTAAATTACATATTTTTTTTACGTATCTACCCAAATGTATCCTCAATGCAGGGGTCCCACAAGGGTGCGTGCTCAGCCCCCTCCTATACTCCCTGTTCACCCATGACTGAGAGGCCACACACGCCTCCAACTCAATCAAGTTTGGCGACGGCACAACAGTAGTAGGCCTGATTACCAACAAAAATACGAGACAGCCTACAGGGAGGAAGTGAGGGCACTGGGAGAGTGGTGCCACTTAATGTAAAAAAAACAAAGGAGCTGATCGTGGACTTCAGGAAACAGCAGAGGGAGCACGCCCCTATCCACATCGACAGGACTGCAGTGGAGAAGGTGGAAAGCTTCATGTTCCTCGGCTCACTGATGATCTGAAATGGTACACCCACCACAGACAGTGTGGGGAAGAAGGCGCCTCTTCAACCTCAGGAGACCGAAGACATTTGGCTTGGCCCCTAAAACCCTCAAACTTTTACAGATGCACAATTGAGAGCATCCTTTCGTGCTGTATCATCGCCTGGTAAAGCAACTGCACCGCCCGCAACCATAGGGCTCTCCAGAGGGTGGTGTGGTCTGCCCAACGCATCACCGGGGGCAAACTACCTGCCCTCCAGGACACCTACAGCATCCGATGTCAAACTTTTACATTTACTTTAAGCCCTCCAGGACACCATTCACCTTATGACATCCAGATGTCACAAGAAGGCCAAAAAGATAATCAAGGACATCAACCACCCGAGCCATTTGGCCTATTCACCCCTCTGTCATCCAGAAGGTAAGGTCAGTACAGGTGCATCAAAGCTGGGACCGAGAGACTGAAAAACATCTTATATCTCAAGGCTGTTAAATTGCCATCACTAGCCGGCTTCCACCCAGTTACGCAACTCCGCACCTTGGAGGCTGCTGCCCTATATACATAGACTTGAAATCACTGGCCACTTTAGTAATGGAACACTAGTCACTTTAATAATGTTTAAATCATTTTTACATACTGCTTTACTCATCTCATATGCATATAATTCCATTCTATTGCATTTTAGTCAATGCCACTCTGAAATTGCTCAATCTAATATTTATTAATTCCATTCTTTTAGACACTACTGCACTAGCTAGGAACATTTTGCTATTTCACCTACAATAACATTTGCTAAATATGTGACCAATCAAATTTGATTTGATTTTTTGTTTTTTTATTTAACTAGGCAAGTCAGTTAAGAACAAATTCTTATTTTCAATGATGGCCTAGGAACAGTGGGTTAACTGCCTGTTCAGGGGCAGAACTACAGATTTGTACCTTGTCAGCTCGGGGGTTTGAACTTGCAACCTTCCAGTTACTAGCCCAACGCTCAAACCACTAGGCTACCCTGCCATCCCATTTGATTTGAAGTGGGTGCAATATATAATAGGTGTAGACCTTACCGCGTAATGCTAACTATCAAACCCTTAATTAACCAATAATGCAGGTAAGAAAATATTTACTAAATAAACTAAAGTTTAAAAAAAGAAACAATAAAGCAACACAATAAAATAACAATAATGAGCTTATATACAGGGGGTACAGGTATATGTAGGTAGGGGTAAAGTGATTATGTATAGATAATAAACAGAGAGTAGCAGCAGTGTAAAAACAAAAGAGGGGGGGGGGTGTAAATGCAAATAGTCCGGGTGGCCATTTGATTAATTGTTCAGCAGTCTTGTGGCTTGTATGTAGAAGCTGTTAAGGAGCCTTTTGGACCTAGACTTGGCACTCTGGTGCTGCTTGCCGTGCAGTAGCAGAGAGAACAGTCTATGACTTGGGTGACTGGAGTCTTTGACCATTTTTTGGGCCTTCCTCTGACACTCCCTAGGATATAGGTCCTGGATGGCAGGAAGCTTGGCCCCAGTGATGTACTGGGCTGTACGCACTACCCTCTGTAGCACCTTACGGTCAGATGCCGAGCAGTTACCAGGCGGTGATGCAACCTGCTCTCGATGGTGCAGCTGTAGAACATTTTGAGGATTGTTGACCCATGCCAAATCTCCTATGGGGGGAAAGATGTTGTCGTGCCCCTTTCATGACTTTCTTGGTGTGTTAGTTTGATGATAGTTTGTTGGTGATGTGGAAACCAAGGAACTTGAAACTCTCGACCCGCTTCAGTACAGCCCTGTCGATGTGAATGGGGGCGTATATTCGGCCTTCCTTTTCCTGTAGTCCACGATCTTCTCCTTTGTCTTGATCACGTTGAGGGAGAGGTTGTTGTCCTGGCACCACACTGCCAGGTCTCTGACATCCTCCCTATAGGCTGTCTCATCATTGTCGGTGATCAGGCCTACTACCGTTGTGTCATCAGCAAACTTAATGATGGTGTTGGAGTCGTGCTTGGCCACGCAGTCCTGGGTGAACAGGGAGTACAGGAAGGGACTAAGCACGCACCGCTGAGCGGCCCCCGTGTTGAGGATCAGTGTCGCAGATGTGTTGTTGCCTACCCCTACCACCTGGGGGTGGCCTGTCAGGAAGTTCAGGATCCATTGCAGAGGGAGGTGTTTAGTCCCATGGTCCTTAGTTTAGTGATGAGCTTCGTGGGTACTATGGTGTTGAACGTTGAGCTATAGTCAATGAACAGCATTCTCACATAGGTGTTCCTTTTGTACAGTTGGGAAAGTGCAGTGTGGCGTGCGATTGAGAGTGCATCATCTGTGGATCTGTTGAAGTGGTATGCGAATTGGAGTGGGTCTAGGGTTTCATGGATGATAGTGTTGATGTGAGCCATGACCAGCCTTTCAAAGGACTTCATGGCTACCGACGTGAGGGCAGTAGTCATTTAGGCAGGTTACGTTCACTTTCTTGGGCACAGAGACTATGGTGGTCTGCTTGAAACATGTAGGTATTACAGACTCGGTCAGGGATAGGTTGAAAATGTCAGTGAAGACACTTGCCAGTTGGTCCGTGCATGCTCTGAGTACACGTCCTGGTAATCTGTCTGTGAATGTTGACCTGCTTAAAGGTCTTCCTCACATCGGCTACGGAGAGCGTGATCACACAGTTGTCCGGAACAGCTGGTGCTCTTATGCATGCTTCAGTGTTGCTTTTCTCAAAGTGAGCATAAAAGGCATTTAGCCCATCTGGTAGGCTCGCATCACAAAGCAGCTCACGGCTGGGTTTCCCTTTGTAGCTCGTAATAGTTTGCAAGCCGTGCCACAACCGACGTGCATAAGAGCCGGTGTAGTAGGATTCAATCTTAGACCTGCATTGACGCCTGTTTGATGGTTTGTCTGAGGGCATAGCGTGAGTTCTTATAAGCGTCAGGATTAGTGTTCCGCTCCTTAAAAGTGGCACCTATAGCCTTTAGCTCGGTGCGGATGATGCCTGTAATCTATGGCTTCTGTTTGGCATATGAACTTGCGGTGACTGTAGGGACAACGTCATCAATGCACTCATTGATGATGCCGGTGACTGATGTGGTGTACTCCTCAATGCCGTTGGATGAATCCCAGAACATATTTCAGTCTGTGCCAGCAGAGCCGTCCTATAGTGTAGCATCCGCGTTAGCTGACCACTTCCGTATTGAGAGAGAGAGAGAGAGAGAGAGAGAGAGAGAGAGAGAGAGAGAGAGAGAGAGAGAGAGAGAGAGAGAGAGAGAGAGAGAGAGAGAGAGAGAGAGAGAGAGAGAGAAAGAAAGAAAGAAATAGCTTGGCTGGTGTAGTTGTTAAGTCATTAAGTTGTTTGTGAGCAGTATCGATTTTGATGGGGGTCACATTGAGTGTGTAGGAAGATCCTCACACCTTACCAGTTATTCATGACAATTCACAACCCTCTTATCTCACTGCAAATTGTAGTCTATTTGAATTAGAATCAGTACCTTTCTTTACTCTTTGGGGTCATGGACTTTTTTATTATTTTATTCTGTCCTAATAATTTTACCATTTTCAACTGACAGCCTCATGGTGATCCATGCTGTAGTTTGTTTGGTCTCTCAGCACACTGTCAAGCTTGTGTGCATCAGTGCTCCAAGGCATTAGTCTTATTGAGTCGGGTGAAAATGTCCAGCTATTTATAACTGCATCAAGTGTGAGGAATTCACAGGTTTACAAAGGCTGTCATCTGTTGATAGCACTGTTTACACTAAGGCTGTTTAATGACTTTTGGAAGAGTGTTTCAAGAAATGAGTTTCACTCATTTAGAATTCCCTTCAGTTAAGAGGTTATTTGCAGCATTGTATGGAAAGGACAACTGAGCTTTGGGGTACACTCCAGTAGGTTTATCCGGTGTAAAAACCAAAGCACACCTTACCCCATGGGCATGTGAGTCTGAAGGGTTTGAGTTGGTTTATGCAATATGTTGAAAGTTCCATCTAGCCTATCAAGGGGCAAGATGGAGCTGTTGTTATTTCACCATTATGAATAAGGATCTCAAGAATCTGAGTGGGCGTACTCTGCTGCAATGGCCATTGTAGTTACTCTGTCTTGAACTGCCTCAGTGACCTGGCCTCCATGTTCCAACAACAGCTCCATGATACCACCTTGCCCACCTTGCCCGCCTCGTGCATGGCAATCAACTGCTGCAGTCTTCAGACAGACCTGCTCCTCACAGGCTCCTCTCGTGATCAGGGCTTATGCCTTTTCTTACAACCCAAATCTAACAGCTGACTGGGAAAAATCACAACAAATCTTGATTAGCAGGGGAATAATATACTAAGAGTCATTCCAACAATGATAATTGTTGTGATGCCAAGGACACAGACTTTATACCAGGGATCATCAACTAGCCGGGGGACAATTTTTTATTGAGCGGTTGGTCGGGGGGCTGAAACAATTATAAATTATTTGTAGACCGCAAATGAACAGGAAGAAGCTCAAACAGATATGTTAGACTAAACAGAGAGAGAGAGAGAGACCTTGCTTCAAACCTTACTTACATTTGTATACAATCACATGTCTCTCTTTTATGCATGGGAATACTTTTGCTCAGAAAACTTGGGAGACCAAATAAAACCATGCGGAGACACTCCATGGTCAAGTAGCATCTTTATCGTCCACCAGTCCAGCCATAGCTGATAGAGTTAGCAATGTTTCTCGCTCTATTGTCTTCTCCTCCAGGGCCAACTCTTAAGACGCTGCTGGAAACAACACAAGAGATCATGAACCAGTTCCAGTTCCTCATACTAGGGGCACGTCCAAGTCATGTGGTCCATAAATCAGTAAATATCCACGGCCGTAGATGAATTAGATACCCAGTCCATAATAATACATGCCATTTAGCATATGCTTTTATCCAAAGCCACTTACAGTCATGCCTGCATACATTTTATGTAAAGGGGTGCCTCAGCGGGAATCAAAACCCACAATTAGGGTTGTTGCGGTGACTGTGTTACTGGCTGTCACGAGTCACGGTAATTAGGCTTCTCCAAGATCTGCTGCTGATGATGGTCATTAGTAGCCTACCAACCTTGCTAATTGCCTGGTACTCATCACTCTATTGCCCCTCTAATCACTCTGACATTAATGCAAATGTGATCGGAAATCTAATCAAACACTTCATGAGAGCCCATGTTGCTCAACATTTCTATTGGCTATGCAATTGCGCAAGATTACAGAGTGATGGCCTCTACTGAAAAGAGGAGGATCCCATTAGCTTTCTATAGGCTAGGCCTACTAAATTTAATTCTCAACTTTCCTAATATTAAGCACATTGCTTATCTTTACAACAGGAGTATAGCCTACATGGATGGCATGAAAACGCAGCACTGGAAAAGCTTCCTCCATTCGCTATTTAAGTGCATAGATGACGTATTTTTCCTGCTGCCCCTGTTTCGAGACAGGTGCATGATAATGGTCCATTCTAAATCAAAACAAATTTCACACATATATTATTTAGGATATGTAAAGACAAGATTAAATCAAGAATATTTTGATGGGTGATAATATTTGCCTGTCACATGTGGTTTATATATTATCACTTGTGAATGATGCCCAGCTTAAGGCAAGAAACAATGCCTTTTTTTGTGTGACTTTTTCGAATCATAATTGCACACCTCATGTAGCCTAGCCCATAGGCCTATATATTTTGATAAGGTTTGCATCACAACTAAAGTGGCCAAATAACGTTAATAACGTTAAGCTTACAATTAAGCAAATGAATCTGCTTTACAAGGGGTGTCAATCACCACCTTCCGGAGACACCTGAAACCCCACCTCTTTAAGGAATACCTAGGATAGGATAAGTAATCCCTCTCACCCCCCTTAAGAGTTAGATGCACTATTGTAAAGTGACTGTTCCACTGGATGTCATAAGGTGAATGCACCAATTTGTAAGTCGCTCTGGATAAGAGCGTCTGCTAAATGACTTAAATGTAAATGTAAATGGGTGTAGAACCTAACTGGTATACATATTCAGCGTGTGAGTTTGGGGAAGATCATTTTCACCTTAAAAATGTACCTTTATAATAAAAGGATTACATGCATAATCTCTGTCAAAGGTGTGGGGTGGCGAAGTCAGGTGCAGGAGAGCAGAGTGTAGTGAACAGGCACACTTTAATTCCGCTCCAAAATACACAGCACATAAAAACAATAACGTGCCAGAAACACAGAACATGACAAAAGTAAAGTGCCCGACAAATAATCCACAATACCAAACAGACAATTACACACAAAGACATGATGGGAAACAGAGGGCTAAATACATGTTGAATGTCTAGGGAATGAAAACCAGGTGTGTATGGCACAAGACAAAACAATTGGATATATGAAAAATGGAGCGGCTAAGGCTAGGAAGCCGGTGACGTCGATTGCCGAACGCCGCCCGAATAAGGAGAGGAGCCGACTTCGGTGGAAGTCGTGACAATCACATTTGTGGTCACTTTTGATAATGGTGTTTTCCCACTAATTGAACATTTTCAATTATAGAGCACTTATAATGTGAAGAAATAGCCTAATAGTTTATCAACTTATAATGTGAAGAAATAGCCTAATAGTTTATCAACATTTTAAGCTAAAAGTTCTGTTGGGTCAGCCAAATTGCGTAAAAAAAGTGTTTTGATGCTTGGTTGTATTAATTTGGGATCTATTGCATACCACAACTGTCCCAGAATATGTTTGGAATATTTATTTCTCCCACAGAATAGAAATGGTCAACTTTTGTACCATGGGGATAGTAAATTGACATAGGTTAGTGCTTTTTCTGTTCGTTAGGCCTACTCATCTTGTTGGCTGACAAAAACTAAATGTGGACAGTTCTTCCAATATCTTAAATATGCACCTCAGAATTGGATAAGGACTCCGCAGTTGCGTAAGACCCGATCACATGATGGAGAGCCATGTGAATGAGAGGTGCTTCGGAGCGCGCAGCACTTAGGGAGAAGAGTACAACGCAGCACTCCAGGCCAAGGGCACAAAGGCCACCGGCCGCAAAGGGCATGGATTTTTTTAGGGTGCATTATGGCCACCCAAAGGGAATGCCGCCGGGAAATTCAAGGCATTACCAAGTGCTTGTTAAATTGTGAATGAGAGACTGATGAACTGTGTACAGCCTGAGCAAAACCAAGCAGAGCTCTAGCCTTTCAAGCAACTTTTTTCAAATCATCATTAGAGTCGCATCATGCAGCCTTACAATGTATTAAAAATCAAAACATTTAGCCCAATGTTTGTAGAACAACTAAAGTTACATTAATAACTCTAACCTAAGCATATAGGAGTACCTATTTATTTGTTAACTTCTCAACACAGAATAGCTGCATGTGCGCACTCCCTCAAATCATTGGAGAAAATATCCTTTCTATTTTATTCAGCTTTGTTCAATTGTATTCTTCATACTATAAAATAATATAAAATAATGTCACGGAATTCTAAGCAAATCTTGTCTGCTAAATTAACAACTGTAGTCCACAGCCATATGGTATAGCCAGATCAAGACTTAACATAAGGACAACTCAGAGTATGCTATTCTACATTTTCTTCATACGCTTCTTTAGACCTGTCTAATATAAATAATTGATTTATTGTGAAGGTATAGGCTACATTACAAGGATTTATTAGGCTTTTTAAAATGTAGATGTTCACTTGCAGGCTGTGTGGAAGCCAGGAGATGATAAATGTGTTTATGTTAATTAACGGGCAATTACCGTGAGACTGAGTTATTTGCTTGACACCGGCTGACAAAATTTTGTGACCGCCACAGCTGTAGCCACAACCGTAGCCACAACCCTTACAACATGCTCTACTGACGGAGACTAGATACGCAGCCCAGGAGGTGATTTCTCTGTAATACTCTACCATACAGCACTATCTCCAGCACCTGCAGCAGAGGTTGGACAGCTGTCTTGTGCAGAGGGTACCAGCCCCTGTCACCTGCCTCACTGAAGCCTTCTGGAAATTCTGGCAGCTCTGGAGTGGGAGTATGTCACCTTTGTGGAGAATGTACCCAAATGAATGACCACTTTTCACAGGAGCATAAGTTTGACAGCAAGAGGCGTCATGCCCATAGGGGGCACGTGCCCCCTCATAATTGTCCTGTTAATTATTATTCATTATTTATTTCTCTGTGATACTTCTAGTAGCTTAGAAACTTAATTACATTGTTCTTGTTTGCATACTGTACATTACATCAGTAGTGGGAGATATACAGCTATGGATTGCTTTGTGTGAGCCGTGCATTCATTTAGAGGGCAAACATAATATCATGTTGCAAAAATTGCTATCCAGCTGGTTCATCGTTCACATAAAACAATAAAAGTGAATATGATGTTTACATGACCTTAGTAATCAGAACATTCACCTTGCTCAATGGCCTTTTTGATCTTCAAATGTTAATCCCTGAGAATATCAGAGCAGAGGAGATCTGGTTTAATGCTTAAGCGGGCATACTGTTAGTTGTTCATATAATTTTGCTCTCGACAGTGTTGTTGAACATGCAGGACATTAAGTACTTTCAGAAGTGAACATTTATCATGGTGACAATCTCTAAAGGTGACAATGATTATTTTTTTGGCATGACTCGAATGCTCATCTGAATAGCATGATCAAGCAGTTCATCTTCATCCATGTTGTCTGATCCATATATTCAGAGGAAATAGCAGAGTTAGCACGTGGCTCCAGAAACATCTGAATCACATTTTCTGTTTTATTAGATATATTGTCCTATTCATCAGCCAGGCAGATTTTAATTCTCATCTGTGAAATCTAGTTCTGTTGAAATTACGGGAACTACCCAGCCTAGCAGGAGAGATTGTAGTGTGCAATTATTGTCATGCCTGAACTGAATTCCCTCTCGATCAACGCACACACATTAGGTGTCACCTGTTCTTGTTGAAGTCGTGTGTTTAGCATGCAGGCCATGCCACAACATCCAAATGTTGTGTCTTATATACACTTATAGTCCATAATGTCAACAGTAATAATGACAGAGTTTTTAATGAATAGAGACAGTTTTCAAAACAGATGGCAAATATTAGACTTGTCAGAAAGATAATTGTTCACATAAGATCCGGTTCCTCTGGCAGACCATGAAATGAGCTTGAAGAGCTCCCTGATGGGTAAGGGTTAACTTTTGATTAACATTTAGAAAGAAATCCAGTAGTTTGTTTTCTGGAGACACAAAGATGGCTCAAACTATTGTGCTGAAACGGAATAGGATCTCTCAGAAGCTTCATCAGAACTGCAATAGCTGCAGCATAAATTCACTTTTAAAGGATAATTATCAAACATCCATACTTTACTTATTGCTTTATGGCTGATATTTTACAGAACTAATTACAGGAAACACAAGTAATACAACAGCACATTTTTTATGTGATATATTCCATTTAAATGGTGAATGTAGAATAGTAAAATCATTGTATTTGAAAATACACAGAACATCACATACAGCACTTTCAGAAAGTATTCAAACTCCTTGAACTTTTCCACATTTTGTTGATTAAATTGAGATTTCCTGTCACTGGCCTACACACAATACCCCATAATGTCAAAGTGGAATTGTGGTTTTTTTTAATTAACAAAAGAGGAACAGCTGAAATGTCTTGAGTCAATAACTATTCAACCCCTTTGTTATGGCAAGCCTAAATCAGTTCAGGAGTAAACATGTGCTTAACAAGTCACATAATAAGTCCATTTTGCAATAAGGCACTACAGTTAAACTGCAAAAGATTTGGCAAAGCAATTCACTTTTTGTCCTGAATACAAAGCGTTATGTTTGGGGCAAATCCAACACAACGCATCACTGGGTACCGCTGCATCATGTTATGGGTATGCTTGTCCTCGGCAAGGACAAGGGAGTTTTTGAGGATAAAAAAACAACGGAATAGAGCTAAGTACAGGCAAAATCCTAAAGGACAACTTGGTTGTCTGCTTTCTACCAGACACTGGGAGACAAATTCACCTTTCAGCAGAACAATAACCTGAAACACAAGGCCAAATATGCATGGGCATTGCTTAGTTACAGTTTTGACTTAAATGGGCTTGGAAATCAATGGTAAGACTTCAACATGGCTGTCTAGCAATAATCAACAACCAACTTCACTGAGCTTTAAGAATTTTTGAAAGAATCATTTGCAAATATTGTACAATCTAGGTGTGCAAAGCTCTTAGATACTTACCCAGAGAGACTCACAGCGGTCATTCTAACATGTATTGACTCAGGGGTGTGAATATTTATTTAAATTTGATATTTCTTTATTTAATTTCCAAGAAAGTAGCAAAAATGCCTAAAAACATGTTTTCATTTTGTCATTATGGGGTATTGTGTGTAGATGGGTGAGAAGAAAAATTGATTTAATCCATTTTGAATTCAGGTTGTAACGCAACAAAATGTAGAATAAGTCAAGGGGTATGAATACTTTCTGAAGGCACTATATGTAGGAACATTCTTTCAGCTTCTACAGCGTGAGTTTGAATTGTGAACAGATAGGCACATGACTAACATAATCCAGAGGAATGCGCACCACACTCCCAGACAGGTGCATGAGGTAGGAGAGACTAATGAATTCCCTAAACTGCACAAGGGAAAGACAAGATTGGAAACTATTTTGTTTGTCACTCAATCTAGAGAAGCTTAGAAAAACTTTCCACAATATAAATAATGCAAAAACAACTTACTGGGATTCCCTCCGCACATTTCATACTCAAGCTGTCGTCATGGTTACAAGTGAATCACCTCTCAGTGTCATAGCCGTTGTTAGGATGTCTAGGACGTGGACATGGGCGCATTCAGCAGCAACACCCAATGGGGTCACCCCCTGGTCATCTTTCTGGTTGACCCAACCTCTGTGCCTTAGTAACAACATCATGACCTCAGAGCAGCCCATCTTGGCTGCTTTGTGAGTGGAGGTTCACTTCTTCTAACAGATCTGCTCCGCCCAGGCTCCTCTAGTGATCAAAATGTAGGTCATTTCATATGACCCAGACCGAACAGCTTCAACAAGGAGATATACAGTAACTGTTATTGGGTTTCTATGAACTTCTGAATTCATCAAATATAATTTTGGGGACATTTATCTCAAAATAAAAATTTGTAAGCAAATAAAAATGTAGGTCTACACCTACTTGTTTTAAGGTGATTTGGTAACCGTGCAATGATGGCATACCCAATGTGATTAAACAAGAGTGGGGTAAGTTGAGCCATTCCTTACATTCAGCTTCACTACATCAAGGGAAATATACTGTAGTATTCTTTCTGACAAAGATATCTACATATATTTCAGGATGTTGTCTATCCCTGGAAATAATCCGAATTTATGTAGACATAATAGTTTAGAAAATATAGCTTGTCCAAAAAAAGTGGTCTCTTGGAACAGTTTACCTCGGGTATGGGGTAAGTTGAACCGCCTCAAGGCAAGTGGGTGATGGTGTCCTGTGACGGTAGGTGATGGTTCTGGTAGGTCAAAGTTTAATTCATGGAAAGGGGGTGTGGTATATTATACATCTTCAATGTATGGCTACATTCAGATACAAATCTCTCTGTTCAATATCACTTACTCTTCCATTTCTTGACCAGTTGTCTGGGACAGGGATGTTGGTTTGATGTTCCAATTCGTAGGCAAGTTCTCTGCATTTGAGGCTACTAAGTGGATTAAATTGGTCCAACAGAGTGGTGATATGTTTATCAAGCTCAGACTCCATGTCATCAGATAAGACATTGTGCGCCTCTGCTACGTTATCATAGCCTCTCTTTGACGCAGGTACAACTTAGTTAAATTTTTTGTGCCTTCAGAATGTATTCACACTTCACTACTTTTTCCAGGTCTGTTGTGTTACAGCCCCAATTTAAAATGGATTAAATGTCAAAGTGGAAGCATGTTTAAAAAAAAAAAACATTTTTACAAATCAATAAAAAATGTAAAGCTGAAATGTCTTGAGTCAATAAGTATTGAACCCCTTTGTTATGGCAAGCCTAAATAACTTTAGGAGTAACATTTTGCTTAACAAGTAACATAAGTTGTTTTTACACACAGTGAATCCATGCAGTGTTAAACATGATTTTTGAATGACTACCTCATCTCTATACCCCACACATACAATTATCTGTAAGGTCATTCAGTTGAGCAGTGAATTTCAAACACAGATTCAATGACAAAGACCAAGGATATTTTCCAATGCCTCGCAAAGAAGGACACCTATTGGTAGATGGGTAAACTAAAATAAACAGCAGACACTGAATATCCCTTTGAGCATGGTGAAGATATTCATTACACTTTGGATGGTGTATCAATACACCCAGTCACTATAAAAATACAGGCGTCCTTCCAAACTCAGTTTCTGGACAGAAATGAAACCGCTCAGGGATTTCACCATGAGACCAATAGTAACTTTAAAACCTCTAAAGGATCCGCCCCCTTTTTTCAATTTTCGCCTAAAATGACATACCCAATTGGGTAACTGCCTGTAGATCAGTACCTGAAGCAAGGAGATGCATATACTTGATACCATTTGAAAGGAAACACTGAAGTTTATGTAAATGTTAAATTAATGCAGGGGAATATAACACATTAGATCTGGTAAAAGGTAATACAAAGAAAAAAAACATGCGTTTTTTTGTACAAATATTTGTACCATCATCTTTTAAATGCAAGAGAAAGTTCATAATGTATTATTCCAGCCCAGGCTCAATTTAGATTTTGGCCACAAGATGGCTGGACTGTATGTGCAAAGTTTTAGACTGATCCAATGAACCATTGCGTATTGGTTCAAAATGTTGTATCAAGACTGCCCAAATGTGCCAAATTGGTATATTAATACATTTTCAAGTTTCAACTGTTCTGCCTTATTATTATTTGACCATGCTGGTCATTTATGAACATTTGAACATCTTGGTCATGTTCTGTTATAATCTCTACCCGGCACAGCCAGAAGAGGACTGGCCACCCCACATAGCCCGGTTCCTCTCTAGGTTTCTTCCTAGGTTTTGGCCTTTCTAGGGAGTTTTTCCTAGCCACCGTGCTTTTACACCTGCATTGTTTGCTGTTTGGGGTTTTAGGCTGGGTTTCTGTACAGCACTTTGAGATATCAGCTGATGTACGAAGGGCTATATAAATACATTTGATTTGATTTGATAACTGTGCACTTTCCTCAAACAATATCATGGTATTATTTCACTGTAATAGCTACTGTAAATTGGACAGTGTGTAACAGCGTTCTTCGTTTGTAGAAAGAGAGTCGGACCGAAATGCAGCGTAATGGTTACTCATGTCTTTAATGAAGAGATCGCGATACATGAAATAACTTATACATATACAAAAACAACAAACGGAACGTGAAACCTATTACAGCCTATCTGGTGAAACTACACAGAGACAGGAACAATCACCCACGAAATACACAGCGAAACCCTGGCTACCTAAATACGGTTCCCAATCAGAGACAACGAGAATCACCTGACTCTGATTGAGAACCGCCTCAGGCAGCCAAGCCTATACAACACCCCTACTCAACCGCAATCCCAATAATACAAAACCCCAATACGACATACAACAACATAACCCATGTCACACCCTGGCCTGACCAAATAATATAACGAAAACACAAAATACAATGACCAAGGCGTGACACAGTGCAGTTAGATTAACAAGAATTTAAGCTTTCTGCAAATATCAAATATGTCCTGGGAAGTTCTCTTGTTACTTACAACCTCATGCTAATCATTAACCTACATTAGCTCAACTGTCTTCTGGGGGACCCATCGATCCTGTAGAGGTTTTAAAAAATTGCAGAGTTTAATGGCTCTGTTATGAGAAAACTGAGGATGGATCAACAACATTGTAGTTACTCCACAATAATAGCCTAAATGACACAGTGAAAAGAAGGAAGCCTGTACAGAATAAAAATATTCCAAAACATTCCTCCTGTTTGCAACAAGCCACTAAAGAAAAGTGATGCAATACAAAGTGTTATGTTTGGGCAAATCCAATACAACACATCACTGAGTACCATGCTCCATTTTCAAGCCTAGTGGTGGCTGCATCATGTTATGGGTATGCTTGTCATTGGCAAGACAGTGTTTTATTTTTCATAATTATTTTCACACGTTAGAATTTTTCTTCAACAATGAAAGAGTATTTTGAGTAGATTGTTGACCAGAAAATTACAATGACATCAATTTTAATACCACTTTGTAACACAACAAAAAGTGTAAAAAGTCAAGGGGTTTGAATACTTTCTCAAGGCACTGTACTCTCTTCAGTGTAATTCAGTTTATTTTTTCATCCCTTACTGAATGGTCTTCCCTTCTCACATTTCCTTGCCTGCTCTCTCAAGGACCTCAAGTGGGCTAGACAGCTGCTTGTATACACAGGGCATGAGGATGTCTGCTCTGTAACTAAAATGCACAATGTTGAGTTCATATGCATGACACATTGTAAAAATACTTTGCATACAACAGACAAAATGTGAAACAAACGCACACTGGCAAAGAAGTACTTATCCCAGATCTCCATCAAAGCTAAATACCTCCAGGATGTGGACTTGCAGCCGGCCGCCCACGGCAACCTGCTGGTCGCCACGGCGATGTCCAGGTCCCGGACTACCATCCCACAAGCCCTTATCCTCCCCCTGCCTCTCTCCCCTCTTCCTCCCTCTGCCTGTCTATTGGTCTGTCTATCCCTCACTCTCCTGTATGTCAAATAAAAATAGTATTTTTGATCATTATTGAACTGGTTTGGCTTATGCAACTTCGAAATGGATGTTCAATGTAATTTTATAATAAATTCTATCAAATCATATCAAAGATACTATAAACTACAATCTGAATGGATGTTTGTGTGCAAAAAAAGTTATCCTATAAGATAATAATATATGAAAAATTATATATGCCATTTAGCAGACGCTTTTATCCAAAGCGACTTACAGTCATGTGTGCATACATTCTACGTATGGGTGGTCCCGGGGATCGAACCCACTACCCTGGCATTACAAGCGCCATGCTCTACCAACTGAGCTACAGAAGATCTTAACTCATGATCATAGGAACCTGGTACAAGGATCCTGCAAGAGACAACCCCGCTAAGGTCGATGCCTGCACGGAAATCTAATTAGCAAAATACACAAATCAGTTTAAGCTACAGTACCAGTCAAATGTTTGGACACCTACTCATTAAGGTTTTTCTTAATTTTGACATTTTGCACATTGTAGAATAATAATGAAGACATCAAAACTATGAAATAACACATATGGAATCATGTTGTAACCAAAAAAAGTGTCAATATATTTTATATTTGAGATTCTTCAAAGTAGCCAACCTTTGCCTTGATGACAGCTTTGCACACTCTCAACCAGCTTCATGAGGTAGTCACCTGGAATGCATTTCAACTAACAGGTGTGCCTTGATAAAAGTTGTGCAATTTCTTTCCTTAATGCGTTTGAGCCAATCAGTTGTTTTGTGACAAGGTAGGGGTGGTATACAGAAGATAGCCCTATTTGGTAAAAGACCAAGTCCATATTATGGCAAGAACAGCTCAAATAAGCAAAGAGAAATGACAGTCCATCATTACTTTCAGACATATAGGTAAGTCAATGCAGAACATTAAGAACTTTGAAAGTTTCTTCAAGTGCAGATGCAAAAATCATCAAGAGCTATGATGAAGCTGGCTCTCATGAGAACAGCTAAAGGAAAGGAAGACCCAGAGTTACCTCTGCTGCAGAAGATAAGTTCATTAGAATTACCAGCCTCAGAAATTGCAGCCAAATAAATAAACTCAGCAAAAAAATAAATGTCCTCTCACTGTTGACTGCTTGTATTTTCAGCAAACAGAACATGTAAATATTTGTATTAACATAACAAGATTCAACAACTGAGACAAACTGAACAAGTTCCACAGACATGTGACTAACAGAAATGGAATGTGTCCCTGAACAAAGGCGGGGGGGGTAACAGTCAATGTCTGGTGTGGCCACTAGCTGCATTAAGTACTGCAGTGCATCTCCTCGTGGACTGCACCAGATTTGTCAGTACTTGCTGTGAGATGTTACCCCAAACTCCACCAAGGCACCTGCAAGTTCCCGGGCATTTCTGGGGGGGGGGGGGGGGGGGAATGTCCCTAGCCCTCACCCTCCGAGCCAACAGGTCCCAGACGTGCTCAATGGGATTGAGATCCGGGCTCGTCGCTGGCCATGGCAGAACACTGACATTCCTGTCTTGCAAGAAATCACACACAGAACGAGCAGTATGGCTGGTGGCATTGTCATACTGGAGGGTCAAGTCAAGATGAGCCTGCAAGAGGGAGGGGGATGTCTTCCCCTGTAACGCACAGTGTTGAGATTGCCTGCAATGACAACAACCCGCAGTCCGATGATGCTTTGACACACTGCCCCAGACCATGACGGACCCTCCACCTCAATCCCGCTCCAGAGTACAGGCCTCTGTGTAACATTCATTCCTTCGACGATGAACGCAAATCCGACCATCACCCCTGGTGAGACAAATCCACGACTCATCAGTGAAGAGCACTTTTTGGCAGTCCTGTCCGGTCCAGCGAGGGTGGGTTTGTGCCCATAGGCGAGGTTGTTGCCGGTGATGTCTGGTGAGGACCTGCCTTACAACAGGCCTACAAGCCCTCAGTCCAGCCTCTCTCAGCCTATTGCGGACAGATGGTGGGATTGTGCGTTCCTGGTGTAACTCGGGCAGTTGTTGTTGCCATCCGGTACCTGTCCCGCAGGTGTGATGTTTGGATGTACCGATCCTGTGCAGATGCTACACGTGGTCTGCCACTGCGAGGTCGATCAGCTGTCCGTCCTGTAGGGCTGTCTTAGGCGTCTCAGTACGGACATTGCAATTTGTTGCCCTGGCCACAAATACAGTCCTCATGTCTTCTTGCAGCATGCCGAAGGCACGTTCACGCAGATGAGCAGGGACCCTGGGCATCTTTCTTTTGGTGTTTTTCAGTCAGTAGAAAGGCCTCTTTTGTGTTCTCTTAAGTTTTCATAACTGTGACCTTAATTGCCTACTGTCTGTAAGCTGTTAGTGTCTTAACGATGTTCCACAGGTGCATGTTCATTAATTATTTATGGTTAATTAAACAAGCATGTGAAAGTGTTTAAAACCATTACAAAAATATTTAATATATTTAATTTAATTTGTTTAACACTTTTTTGGTACTACATGATTCCCTATGTGTTACGTGAGCGGACCAAGTAATTTGGTGTTACTCTAAAGCAGAAAGGTGGAATAAACGAGTCAGGAGTAGGTTTGCTTAATTGAACAAAGTTCTCTATTGAGGGATTTCTTTCAACTCAAACACTCCAACACTGATCTCCCAGGAAAACAAATCTTTACACAAAAAGGAACACAAAATGAGTATCTTTAAACTATAACATAAATCACAGATTTGTCACCGTCTTAATGGTTCGTTCGTGGATAGCACCTCTCTCGTGGTGGCCATCCCTCCAGAGGTAGTTTGTCTTCTTCTTCTTCACCTTCCAAAAGGTATGTATCCCCTTTGGAGGAGCAGACACTCTTTCTTTCTTTTTCACCCCTCACTGCCGGTTCCCTCCTCTCTCACCCCTCACTGCCGGTTCCCTCCTCTCTCACCCCTCACTGCCGGTTCCCTCCTCTCTCACCTCTCACCCCTCACTGGCAGTTCCCTCCTCTCTCTTGTAGGGGAAAGAGAATAGGTAATTAGTGCCGTCAGCTGTGCTTTATTGCCTCTGATCACCTTGACTCACATGCCTGGCTGGGCTACTGTCCGTGGGCACAGCCTGCCCTCTGGTGGTCCTTCCACAGTTATTTCATAGTTTTGATTTATTCATTATTATTCTGCAATGAAGAAAATAGTCAAAATAAAGAAAAACCCTTGAATGATTAAGTGTGTCCAAACTTTTGACTGGCACTATATATATGGAGACTGTTAAGTGTAAAAAAATAAGGGGTTAATTATACAGTGGGGAGAACAAGTATTTGATACACTGCCGATTTTGCAGGTTTTCCTACTTACAAAGCATGTAGAGGTCTGTATTTTTTATCATAGGTACACTTCAACTGTGAGAGACAGAATCTAAAACAAAAATCCAGAAAATCACATTGTATGATTTTTAAGTAATGCCTTTGCATTTTATTGCATGACCTAAGTATTTGCTCACTTACCAACCAGTAAGAATTCCGGCTCTCGCAGACCTGTTCGTTTTTCTTTAAGAAGCCCTCCTGTTCTCCACTCATTACCTGTATTAACTGCACCTGTTTGAACTCGTTACCAATTATTAGAAAATGGAAGAAGTTCAAGATGACGGTCAATCACCCTCGGTCTGGGGCTCCATGCAAGATCTCACCTCGTGGGGCATCGATGATCATGAGGAAGGTGAGCGATCAGCCCAGAACTACTCGGCAGGACCTGGTCAATGACCTGAAGAGAGCTGGGACCACAGTCTCAAAGAAAACCATTATTAACACACTATGCCGTCATGGATTAAAATCCTGCAGCGCACGCAAGGTCCCCCTGCTCAAGCCAGCGCATGTCCAGGCCCGTCTGAAGTTTGCCAATGACCATCTGGATGATCCAGAGGAGGAATGGGAGGTCATGTGGTCTGTTGAGACAGAAATATATTTTTTTGGTCTGAACTCCACTCGCCGTGTTTGGAGGAAGAAGAAGAATGAGTACAACCCCAAGAACTTATCACAACTGTGAAGCTTGGAGGTGGAAACATCATTCTTTGGGGATGCTTTTCTGTAAAGCGGACAGGACGACTACACCATATTGAGGGGAGGATGGATGGGGCCATGTATCGTGAGATCTTGACCAACCTCCTTCCCTCAGTAAGAGCATTGAAGATGGGTTGTGGCTGGGTCTTCCAGCATGACAATGACCCAAAACACACAGCCAGGGCAATTAAGGAGTGGCTCCGTGAGAAGCATCTGAAGGTCCTGGAGTGGCCTAGCC
This sequence comes from Oncorhynchus gorbuscha, assembly GCF_021184085.1. Lineage (NCBI taxonomy): Eukaryota > Metazoa > Chordata > Actinopteri > Salmoniformes > Salmonidae > Oncorhynchus > Oncorhynchus gorbuscha. Next base: position 15,675,386 of record NC_060178.1, read on the forward strand.
AGTCTCCAGACTTGAACCCAATAAAAAATCTTCGGAGGGAGCTGAAAGTCTGTATTGCCCAGCGACAGCCTCGAAACCTGAAGGATCTGGAGAAGGTCTGTATGGAGGAGTGGGCCAAAATCCCTGCTGCAGTGTGTGCAAACCTGGTCAAGAACTACAGGAAACATATGATCTCTGTAATTGTAAACCAAGGTTTCTGTACCAAATATTAAGTTCTGCTTTTCTGATGTATCAAATACGTATGTCATGCAATAAAATGAAAATGAATTACTTAAAAATCATACAATGTGATTTTCTGGATTTTTTAGATTACGTCTCTCACAGTTGAAGTGTACCAATGATAAAAATTACAGACCTCTACATGCTTTGTAAGTAGGAAAACCTGCAAAATCGGCAGTGTATCAAATACTTGTTCTCCCCACTATGTTTAAAAAAAGAAAAGGGGGATTCTGATCTTTCTTAGAGACACTTCAGAACAAACTTACTTTTTATATTTTTTGTGGATTATCTCTTGTTTTATTTAGTTAATATGTTATTCAATATGTTTTATATGGGCTAATAGCAGTAATATTTTATACTTCAAGGTCTTAAAATTGAAAATCAAATAGCTAAATGATCTTTGGTATGACCTTCTTAAAACAAGTCTATATAGTAGAATCAATGAATACACAAATATTTAAAGGAGCATTCATGCTACTAGCACTGACAGTGTCCCCTGATTCCACCCCCCTGTATCTATACTGCAATAGGCTATGTGCCAGGGGGCTAGGGTCAGTCTGTCCTATCTGGTGTAATTCTCGTGTCTTATCTAGTGTCCTGTGTGATCTTAGGTATGCTCCCTCGAATTCCCCATCTCTCTCTCTCTCCACACCCAGAGGACCTGAGCCCTTTGTCATGTCTTTGGCATCATTAAACTGAAGACTTATTTTTATAAAATAAATTATCTGTTATTATTATTATTACGTGATTAAACTAACTTAATCATGTAAATGTAATTAACTAGGGAGTCGGGGCACCAAGGAAAATATTCAGATTACAAAGTTATAATTTTCCTAATATATTATAATTGTAATATCTGATCAATTAGTCTTCTAATTAATGAATTATTCTTTACCTCACGTTAGTCTAATTCCAAACGTCGTAAATTGTTGGTTATCTGCACGAACCCAGTCTTTACTATGAGTCATCCATACATCAATTGTCTCAATCCTTTATTAACTAACTAAATAATCACAGAGATACACACACAAACAAACAAGTAGATATGGTTACAAGGAAATGATAGGGGAATGTGAGCTAGTGGGCTAAACCGGCACGGCGGCTTGTTAGACAAAGGGACTCAGAAGGGCGCGAAAGACAAAAGAGTCACTACACAGTTGATAATTATAACAATTGAAATGCTACTCCTTTGCACCTGAATGCTCACATATTCGGGAATAATTGCAATCAATATATATATATATATATATATATATATATATATATATATATATATATATATATATATATATATATATATTCAGTGTGTCGTCGTGATCTCTGTTGGATAGTTTGCTTCTGTTGGAGAGTTTGTCCACCCTCTCTCTCTCTTCAGTGGTTAGAATGGATAGTTCAGAGTCCCATTCAGAAATGCGGTTGTTGGACCTCGCATTCACGGGTGCATAATTTCTAGCTGCAGACTAGTAATTAGTATCGAAGATTTGTTCTTATTCTGTCAGTATCGATAGTCTCAGAGTGGAATGGTGGTATGGTTAAAAGATTCAGCAATCTACTCAAACCTTAACTCCCTCTGTGATGAGGTACTGGTCTCCTCTCAAACCTTAGCCCTCTTGTAATTGAGGTAAGCTTGGTCTGAAGATGATTCTCCAGGTGGAGGTTATATTCGGAAGAGCAGAAAAAGGCTGTCCCATGACGCCAGATCAATGTCTGTGCTCATGGGGCGGGCCAATGACTTAGCTAACTTTAAAGGGAATTGGGTTCCTTTTCATTAACCTCTTCAACCTATGGGGGCGCTATGTCATTATTGGATTAAAAAACGTGCCCGTTTTAAGCGCAATATTTTGTCACGAAAATATGCTTGACTATGCATATAATTGGCAGCTTTGGAAAGAAAACACTCTGACGTTTTCAAAACTGCAAAGATATTATCTGTGAGTGCCCCAGAACTGATGGTACAGGCGAAACCAAGATGAAAACTCAAACAGGAAATGAGCTGAATTTTTGAAGCTCTGTTTTACTATCGTCTCCTTATATGGCTGTGAAAGTGCCATGAACGAGCTTATGCTCTCTGCCGTTCGTCCAAGATGTCTGCAGCATTGTGAAGTATTTGTAGGCATATCATTGGAAGTTTGGCCATAAGAGACTACATTTGCCAGGTGTCCGCCCGGTGTCCTTTGTCTAAATTGGTGCGCAATTCTCAGTGGCACTCATTTTACCATGCGATACAGAGGTAGAAGCACACTTCCAGGAACGATACATCATTGAAGAGATATGTAGAAAAACACCTTGAGGATTGATTCTAAACAACGTTTGCCATGTTTCAGTCGATGGAGTTATTTTGGAAAAAGTTTGGCGTTTTTATAACTGAATTTTCATTTTTTTTTGGTAGCCAAACATGACGCAGAAAACGGACCGATTTCTCCTGCACAAATAATCTTTCAGGAAAACTGAACATTTGCTATCTAACTGAGAGTCTCCTCATTGAAAACATCCGAAGTTCTTCAAAGGTAAATGATTTATTGAATGTTTTTGTTGTTTTTTGTGAAAATGTTGCCTGGTGATGCTAACGCTAAATGCTAATGCTAACACTAAATGCTAAATGCTAAATGCTAGTTTTGCTATGGTAGAGAAGCATATTTTTTAAAATCTGAGATGACAGTGTTGTAAACAAAAGGGTAAGCATGAGAGCTAGCATATTGATTTAATTTAATTTGCAATTTTCATGAATAGTTAACGTTGCGTTATGGTAATGCGTGGAGGCTGTAGTCATGATCCCGGATCCGGGTTGGCTCGACGCAAGAAGTTAAACAGTTTAAAATCACATTACATAATTTCACAAATAGTTTCATCTTTACTCATTCATTTTATACGACAATTAGATGCAAGCCTCATAACTGAGACTCTTGTATAAGCAGAGTTATGGTAATGTGGCTGTATTGTCTCTCATGAGTTTCACAAACACTAAACGAAATGGACCGGTCATAGCTGGTATCTTCCCCAACCATGTACACCTTCTCCAAAACATGTACATTGTTCAGTTCTCAAGTTTTATGCTGGAGAAGAAGTTCTTTTGTTCTCCTGTGAAACATTTTATCTCTATATACCGTCTTGCCATGAGGAAGAGAGTCTCCTCCAGGAATTTACGACCTGAGATAACAGCTGCCTGGGTGTAGGCGAGAGAGGGAGGGGGAAGGCACGCTATACCCAAAGAGGGCCATGTCATGACACCTTTTATTTATTGATTGATTTGCTGACACCTACTTTATTGAGGGAAAATGTACTTGCTAAGGCTGTGATATGTAGTTGACTCACCCAGCTACACTACATGACCAAAAGTATGTGGACATCTGCTAGTTGAACATCTCATTCCAAAATCATGGGCAATAATACAGAGTTGGTCCCCCCTTTGCAGTTATAACAGCCTCTGCTCTTCTGGGAAGGCTTTCCACTAGATGTTGGAAAATTGCTGCATTGCTTCCATTCAGCCACAAGAGCATTAGTGAGGTTGGGCACTGATGTTGGCGTTACAATTCATCCCAAAAGTGTTTGATGGAGTTGAGGTCAGGGCTCTGTGAAGGCCAGTCAAGCTCTACCACACCAATCCCGACAAACCATTTCTGTATGGACCTCACTTTGTGCACGGGGGCATTGTCATGCTGAAACAGGAAAGGGCCTTCCCCAAACTGTTGCCACAAAGTTGGAGGCACAGAATCGCCTAGAATGTCATTGTAAGTTGTAGAGTTAAAATGTCCCTTCACTGGAACTAAGGGCCCTAGCCCGAACCATGTAAAACAGCCCCAGGCCATTATTCATCCTCCACCAAACTTTACAGTTGGCACTATGCAATGGGGCATGTTGTGTTCTCCTGGGATCCATCAGACAGCCAAATGGTGAAGTGGGATTCATCACTCCAGAGAATGCATTTCCACTGCTCCAGAGTCAACGATATTTACGCTCTACACGCTTCAGCACTCGGCAGTCCCGTTCTTCGAGCTTGTGTGGCCTACCACTTCGCGGCTGATCCGTTATTGCTCCTAGATGTTTCCATTTCAAATGAACAGCACTTACAGTTGACCAGGATACCTTTAGCAGGTCAGAAATTTGACTAACTGACTTGTTGGAAAGGTGGCATTCTATGACGGTGCCACGTTGAAAGTCACTGAGATGTTCAGTAAGGCCATTCTACTGCCAATGTTTGTCTATGGGGATTGCATGGCTGTGTGCACGATTTTGTCAGCAACGGGTGTGGCTGAAATGACCGAATCCACTCATTTGAATGGGTGTTAACATACTGTTGTATATATATAGTGTCTAAAGATAAATGCAATACTTGTAATTCGCTCTGGATAAGAGCGCCTGCTAAATGACTAAAATGTTATTTATTTCATCATATTGAACTTCCACACCTTTCTGTTCTTGTCGGTCTGTTCATATAGTCAGCCATAAATCAATTATCTAAGTTATTAACTGTCAGGAGGCATAGATAGGGTCATTCTCTGTTCTTTGTACTGTATGGTCAATGCCTACTAGGCTAGCCTGATCCTATGCCTGCGAGATCAGGATTGGCTTGCGAGATCAGGTTTGGCTTATGCAACTTCAAAATGGATGTACAATTTCATGATTTAATTTATTATATTAAATCATATGAAAGATACTGTAAAATAGAATCTGAATGGATATTTGTGTAAAGATTCCCCCCTCCCCCCGGGTGTGTCCACCTCTGAATGCTTGGCTATGAAAAGCCAACTGACATTTAGTCCTGAGGTGCTAACCTGTTGCACTCTCTAGAACCACTGTGATATTCTTTTGACCATACTGGTCATCTACTGTATGAACGGATGAACATCTTGAAGAATGAGTTGCCCTTAAAAGGCCATGTACTCTAATAATCTCCACCCGGCAGAGCCAGAAGACCATTTGCCACCCCTCAGAGCACGGTTCCTCTCTAGGTTCTTTCCTAGGTTCCTGCCTTTCTAAGGAGTTTTCCTAGCTTCTGCATCCGCATTGCTCTCTGGGGTTTAAGGCTGGTTCTGTATAAGCACTTTGTGACAACTGCTGATGTAAAAAGGACTTTAAAAATCTATTTGATTGATTTATTTGCTAATAACTACTTTATTGAGGGAAAATGTACTTGCTATGATTGTGATATGTGGTTGTCTTACCCAGTTATCTCAAGATAAATGCAATATTTGTATTTCGCTCTGGATAAGAACGCCCGTAAAATGACTAAAATGTTAATTATTACATCACACCTTTACGGTCTTGTCTGTCTTATAAATTATTGAGCCATAATTCTTATCAATTTTCTAAGTTATTAACTGTCAGGTGGCATAGGGTCATTCTCTGTGCTTTGTACTGTATGATCAAAGACTATTATGCTAGCCTGATCCACATGTAAGTTTGAGAGATCAGGTGGTTCGTACGAAGCTTAAAGACTACAATAGCTATAAGCAATATACTATTTTAAAATGCTACATTTGGCTCTTTTTTCATTAGTGATGTGCAATTGTATTAATCCTCCCAGCTTGGTTGGCTTGACTTCCACTTCTGCATAAAATCACATCTCCTTCCAACAGTTCATGTTACCTTGAAAGCCTTGTGCAAAATACAAGTCAATTTACTCAGCTATGGTCAGTTTTTAAACATATTAACCACTATATCCTTGAATGTTGATCCCCAATTCACCACATGTAAATAGGTGATTGGTCATTGAATTACTGATGTAGAAGACTCACTCACTCAGTTACTTAGGTATACCCCTTTTTGTCCTTCGCAGGTCATGAGTCACAGCATAAACACATTACCTTAACACATGGTGACACACCTTTAACTCTGTTAGGCGAGGGAACATCACCTCCAAAGCCAAATTTGTCATTGAGGTGTGATGAAAGATGAACAAGGGATGAAGAAAGTGTCATTTCCTGCTAGACCTGTTTGTTGACCTGTCAAGGCTGCACATATTTAATACAAAGATGAACTCTTGAATAATAATTTCAGGATTATTTCAACCCTAAATGGAAATTTAAAAGGATTCCAATTAGTGTGGAATGGACAGAAAAATACCCCTAGGATGAAAGATGAACATGTCAGAGATGTAGTAACTAAGAGAAAGTGGTCGTTCCCTCTCTTCAGATCCTTTTTGAGAGTTTTCCAAATATGCATTGAAACAAAACTATTTGAGAAAAAGTGAATTATGTTGGTTTCCAGGGTTATCCTTTAATTCAAGGACACCGCAAAAGCCAAACACGGATACAAACGACAACCCTTCCCACACAATAACACAAAACGACTCATTTCTCAAAAGTAGATCGGTATCTAATGCTATGCATCATTAGCCAGTGTACAAGCCTGGGGATTAAAGGTTATAAATGTGGAGTGAGGTTACTATTTAACAGCCCACTAAGGAACTAGCTACAGATGAAGCTGTGTGTTAAAGAGATAGGAATGTTTTATCGTGTCTGTTTCTGTGACAACAGCACAGGGAAAAGGAGTCAAGAGTTCAAAAGAACCCAAGCTGCTTCCTCAGGCCTCTTCAAAGGTGAAATTTAACAGGTGATAATTATCAGTAAAAAAATGTGTTTTGTTATGCAGAGACATGCACATCAAGTCAGCAGACACCTGGAAAACATTGAAATGACATCAGGTCTATACATATACACAGAGGTCTCAATGAGAATGCTCATTATCTCAAGAAAGGAAAAAGATTATGCTCTCAGCACGGTCTAGAATCTAGATGCTGCTTCAAGCTATTATTTGCTTCAGATCAGTGTGTCTTAACATTGACTATTTTGAACACAAGGACCTCAAATGGGAATATCTATAACAGTCCATTCCCTATAATTTCCTGAATGTTCATCTGATCAATATGTGTTTAATATTTTCTAAAGCTTCCAACAATAATTTCACAGGGCCAAATCCTTAATTGATATACACAACTTAGACTTCTGAGTAAAGCATATGAGGATGTGATTTATTGACATTTGAACGAAAAGTTACACGTAGAGGAGGTAGCATTTCACCCACAGTAATAAATGGTTCATCAGTGGAGCAGGCACAGTATGGTGTTTATAATCACACATATATAAATATCACCGTTTTCAGAGATAACACATACAATGGCTTCAGAAAGTATTCACACCCCTGGACTTTTTCCACATTTTGCTCTTACAATGTGGGATTCAAATGGATTTGTCATTTTTGTCAACAATCTATGTATAAGAAATACTCTCATGTCAAAGTGGAAGAAAAATTCTAACATTAGTAAAAAATGTATTTATATTTTTGTTGTTGTTGTACTCTTACCCCCACTTTCTTGATATTCAAATTGGTAGTTACAGTCTTGTCCCGTCGCTGCAATTCCCCTACGGCGTCAGGAGAGGTGAAGGTTGAGAGCCATGCGTCCTCTGAAACATTGCTTCTTGACACACGGCTCACTTAACCCCGAAACCAACCGCACCAATGTATCGGAGGAAACACCCTCCAGCTGGTGACCAAAGTCAGGTTGCAGGCGCCTGGCCCACCACAAGGAGTCACTAGAGCACGATGGGACAAGGAAATCCCGGCCGGCCAAACCCTCCCCTAACCCAGACGACTCTGGGCCAATATTGTACCGCCTCAAAGGTCTCCCAATCACAGCCGGCTGTGACACAGCCTGGGATCAAACCCGGGTCTGTAGTTAGGCCTCAAGTACTGCAATGTAGCGCCTTAGACCTCTGCGCCACTCAGGAAGCCGCACTAATAGCTCTTGATTAGATAGTATTCAACCCCCTGAGGAAATACATGTCAGAATCCCCTTTAGCAGTGATTACAGCTGTGAGTCTTTCTGGGTCTGTCTCTAAGCACTTTACACACCTGTAATAAGGCAGCCTCCCGCACATTTCAGTTGAAGGCATTCAGTTGTACAACTGACTAGGTATCCCCCTTTCCCTATTGTGAAACATTTGCCCATTATTTTTTAAATTATTCAAAATCTGTCAAATTGGTTGTCAGTCAATGCTAGATTGCCATAGATTTTCAAGCAGATTTAAGTCAAAACTGTAATTGTGGACACTGCGGAACATTCACCATCTTCTTGTGTAGATTTCACTTTGTGTTTTAGGATTATTGTCTTGCTTAAATGTGAAATCCTCTCCCAATGTTTGGGGATAGCAGATTGAACCAGGTTTTCATCTAGGATTTAGCCTGTGCTTAGCTCCATTTAGGTTATTTTTTATCCTGAAAATCTCCCCAGTCCTTAACGTTTACAAGCATACACATAACATGATGCAGCCACTGCTATGCTTGAAAATATGGAGAGTGGTACTCAGTAATGTGTTGTATTGGATTTGCCCCAAACATAACACTTTGTACTTGGAACAAAAGGTTATTGCTTTGTCATATATTTTGCAATATTACTTTAGTACCTTGTTGCAAACAGGATACATGTATTTTTATTCTGTACAGGCTTCCTTCTTTTCACACGGTCAATTAGGTTAGTAGTGTGGAGTTAAAAATACAAATTTAACCAGGCAAGTCAATTAAGAACAAATTCTTATTTACAATGATGGCCTACAGGGGAACAGTGTGTTAACTGCCTTGTTCAGGGGCAGAACAATAGATTTTTACCTTGTCAGCTCGGGGTTTCGATCCAGCAACCTTTCGGTTACTGGCCCAATGCTCTAGCCACTAGGCTACCTGCCACCGCTGAGTAACTACAATGTTGTTGATCACAGCCGTTAAACTCTGTAACTGTTTTAAAGTCACCATTGGCCTCATGATGAAATACCTGAGTGGTTTCCTTCCTCTCTGGCAACTGAGAGGAAGGACACAGATAGTCATAGGTGTGAGGTACAGAGATGAGGTAGTCATTCAAAAATGATGTTAAACAATATTATGCAACTAATTATGTGCAAATTTGCAATAACAAAGGGGCTGAATAATTATTGACTCAAGACATTTCAGCTTGACTTTTAAAAATTAACTAGTAAATGATTATGTTTTGTAACATCGAAAAACAATTCAATTTTGTCCTTTTGGGATATTGTGTGTAGGCCAGTGACAAAACATCTAAATGTAATCCATTTTAACTTCAGGCTATAGCACAGAGAAATGTGGAAAACGTCAGGGGGTATGAATACTTTCTGAAGGCACTGTACATTACTACACACAGGTCTCACATTCTCTCTCAAGGCCTCACTCTGGGCATGCCCAGTGACAGACCGTTAAACAATAAAGATTTATGGCTGGCCAGGTAGACAGGATAAGAGAGCGGTGAGCGCCTGAAGAAATGCCTTTAGTCAATTCAACACTCACCAGAGATTACTAAGCTGTTCGACATGATGAAGAGGTTTCTGAGAGCTGTCTGGAACTACCACAATCTCCTCATCATCATACTCACCCCTGTGCTGCTGCTGCCTCTCCCACTGGTCATCCAAGGAAAGGTGAGGGAGAGCATACCCTTCTCTCACACACACACACACACACACGCACACATTTAACATTTACATTTTAGTCATTTAGCAGACGCTCTTATCCAGAGTGCCTTACAGTTAGTGCATTCATCTTAAGATAGCTAGGTGAGACAACACATCACAATCGTATCAAGTACAATTTCTCTCAAAGTATTTATCAGCAAAGTCAGTGCTAGTAGGCAAAGACAAATGAATTGTTTTATATTTTTTGGGGGGGGTGTGTGTCTGTGGGAGTTGTCTAAGATACTCTTCAAAAAGGTAGGATTTCAGACACAACACATACCCAGAACCGGACACTCAGGACAGGACTGACCATTGATACACCCACACAAAAAAAACTTTTAGGTACAAATGTTGTTACATACTGTAGTCACAACACATTATCATACTGTAACACTGACACATCCACAAACAAATGAATGAATACATGCTGTGGTACAGAACATGTGAAGTTCATCACAATTTATTGGCTTATCTTTGTTTGTACTTGTATACGCAATCCAGGTTTTAGCTGCCATGTATAAAAGATAAAAAATAAACATTGAAAACCAACCCCACAAACATAATCATTTAATTTGAATGCATCTATTAAAAGTCTGTATTTTACAACGATTTGAACAAAAAAACAGATTGAGTTTTCACGTTATGTCTCGTTAGAAACAACAGCCCAGAGAAATGCGATATCATTCATTTTAGACATTTAATGAGGTATTTAAAAAATAAAATCTGGATTGTACAGTAGCAACCAAAAACACAGTCCAGGACATTTGTCTCAGGGGCACTGAATGGTATTGACAGATCTGCATTTCCAAATGAACAATTTCCAGGATATGGCTTGACCTGAACTGCTATATCCTCAGCCTCTCTCTCCCACTTATCACATGATATGTCAGGGCATTTCTTGATTCATATAGCCTAGCCTACAGTATATACACACTGAGTATAGCAAACATAGGTTTAGCTGGTCATTCCATGACATAGCTTTCAGCTGGATTCACCAGGTCTGTCTATCATCCCTTATTGATGTCACCTGTTAACTACAATCAGTGTAGATGAAGGGGAGGAGACAGGTTAAAGATTGAGATATGAATTGCGTATGTGTGCCATTCAGATGGTGAATGGGCAAGACAAAATATTTGTGCCTTTGAATTGGGTATGGTAGTTTGAGTGTGTCAAGAACTGCTACGCTGCTGGGTTTTTCACGCTCAACAGATTCCTGTGTCTATTAAGAACGGTCCACCACCCAAAGGACATCCAGGCCAACTTGACAACTGTGGGAAGCATTGGAGTCAACATGGGCCAGCATTCCCGTGGAACGCTTTCGACACCTTGTAGAGTCCATGCCCTGATGAATTGAGGCTGTTGAGTGCAAAAGGGGGTGCAACTAATATTAAGTTTCCTAATGTTTTGTACAGTCAGTGATAAAGATGAAGCCTAGGCTACTCACAGGTGATGGCCAATGTGCTCATGCCAATAGCCTATCTCAAAATAAGCTACTTTGTAAAACATTGCTGTTCACTCAGAAGAGCAAAACAAATGTTGAGGATGCTTTGGAGGGGCTTCTACAAAGATATTAGTCTTCTCTTTTCATCAGTAGGCATTTGCTTTCCAAATGGTATGCCTATGTTTTTCTTGGAATTGTATTTCTCAGGATTGTATTTTGAAATTTGCAAAAGGCAAATTGACAGCCGCAACCAACCATATCAATATAATGCATAGATGGCAGTTCCTATTCAAGTCAGCACTGGCAGTCAAAGTGCTTAACAGTCAAAGTGCTTGGGTTAGAGGTTCCAAATTCCTTCTATGGGTTATATGTCTATGGCCACAATTTGTTCTTATTTGGCATGCTCGCTGCCCAAATTGCGGCCTTCATGATTAAGTGCATGTAATACAACTTAATCTACAGCACATTTTTTGAATCTATTGATTCTCTGTGACTAAATTATGCTCCCTGGTGTAGTATTTTGAATTACGTCTGTTCAGACATGAGTAATATAATTTTGGGAATTTAAATTAATAATAATGTCGGTATAATAAACCTGTAAAATGTGTTTAATTCTTTCTACTTATCAGGGGCTGCTGCAGCACACCTACTTTACTATTATTTATTTTTTTAACCTCCCAATTATCCAATTCCGTTCTGGTGTCATCCCTGCAATTCCCCAACGGGCTCGTGAGAGGCGAAGGTCGAGTCATGTGTCCTCAGAAATATGACCAGCCAAACCACGCTCCTTAACAACCGCCAGAAAGTCAACCGCACTAATGTGTCGGAGGAAACACTGTTCAACTGATGACCGAAGTCAGCCTGTAGGCGCCCGGCTCACTACAAGGAGTCGCTAGAGCGCAATGAGCCAAGTAAAGCCCCCCACTGGCCAAACCCTCCCGTAAACTGGACCACACTGGGCCAATTATGCGCCGACCTATGCAAATCAAATCAAATTTTATTTGTCACATACACATGGTTAGCAGATGTTAATGCGAGTGTAGCCAAATGCTTGTGCTGTAACGTCGTTCTTCGTTTGTAGAAAGAGAGTCGGACCGAAATGCAGCGTGGTGGTTACTCATGTCTTTAATGAAGAAAGCAATACATGAAATAACTATTACAAAATACAAAACAACAAACGGAACGTGAAATCTAATTACAGCCTATCTGGTGAAACTACACAGAGACAGGAACAATCACCCACGAAATACACAGTGAAACCCCGGCTACCTAAATACAGTTCCCAATCAGAGACAACGAGAATCGCCTGACTCTGATTGAGAACCGCCTCAGGCAGCCAAGCCTATACAACACCCCTACTCAGCCGCGATCCCAAATACTACAAACCCCAATACGAAAATACAATAACCCCAAGTCACACCCTGGCCTGAACAAATAATTAAAGAAAACACAAAATACTAAGACCAAGGCGTGACATGTGCTTCTAGTTCCGACAATGCAGTAATAACCAACGAGTAATCTAACTAACAATTCCAAAACTACTACCTTATACACACAAGTGTAAAGCATAAAGAATATGTACATAAAGATATATGAATGAGTGATGGTACAGAGCGGCATAGGCAAGATGCAGCAGATGGTATCGAGTACAGTATATACATATGAGATGAGTATGTAAACAAAGTGGCATAGTTTAAAGTGGCCAGTGATACATGTATTACATAAAGATGCAGTAGATGATATAGAGTACAGTATATACGTAGATATATGAGATGAATAATGTAGGGTATGTAAACATTATATTAAGTAGCATTGTTTAAAGTGGCTAGTGATATATTTTACATCAATTCCCATTATTAAAGTGGCTGGAGTTGAGTCAGTGTGTAGGCAGCAGTCACTCAATGTTAGTGGTGGCTGTTTAACAGTCTGATGGCCTTGAGATAGAAGCTGTTTTTTTAGTCTCTCGGTCCCAGCTTTGATGCCCAGCTTTGATGCACCTGTACTGACCTCGCCTTCTGGATGATAGCGGGGTGAACAGGCAGTGGCTCGGGTGGTTGTTCTTCTTGATGATCTTTATGGCCTTCCTGTGACATCGGGTGGTGTAGGTGTCCTGGAGGGCAGGTAGTTTGCCCCCGGTGATGCGTTGTGCAGACCTCACTACTCTCTGGAGAGCCTTACGGTTGTGGGCGGAGCAGTTGCCGTACCAGGCGATGATACAGCCCGACAGGATGCTCTCGATTGTGCATCTGTAGAAGTTTGTGAGTGCTTTTGGTGACAAGCCGAATTTCTTCAGCCTCCTGAGGTTGAAGAGGCACTGCTGCGCCTTCTTCACGATGCTGTCTGTGTGGGTGGATCAATTCAGTTTGTCTGTGATGTGTACGCCAAGGAACTTAAAACTTACTACCCTCTCCACTACTGTTCCGGCGATGTGGATAGAGGGGTGTTCCCTCTGCTGTTTCCTGAAGTCCACAAGCATCACCTTAGTTTTGTTGAGTGTGAGGTTATTTTCCTGACACCACACTCCGAGGGCCCTCACCTCCTCCCTGTAGGCCGTCTCGTCATTGTTGGTAATCAAGCCTACAACTGTTGTGTCGTCCGCAAACTTGATGATTGAGTTGGAGGCGTGCGTGGCCACGCAGTCGTGGGTGAACAGGGAGTACAGGAGAGGGCTCAGAACGCACCCTTGTGGGGCCCCAGTGTTGAGGATCAGCGGGGTGGAGATGTTGTTGCCTACCCTCACCACCTGGGGGCGGCCCGTCAGGAAGTCCAGTACCCAGTTGCACAGGGCGGGGTCGAGACCCAGGGTCTCCAGCTTGATGACGAGTTTGGAGGATACCATGGTGTTAAATGCTGAGCTGTAGTCGATGAACAGCATTCTCACATAGGTATTCCTCTTGTCCAGATGGGTTAGGGCAGTGTGCAGTGTGGTTGAGATTGCATCGTCTGTGGACCTATTTGGGCGGTAAGCAAATTGGAGTGGGTCTAGGGTGTCAGGTAGGGTGGAGGTGATATGGTCCTTGACTAGTCTCTCAAAGCACTTCATGATGACTGAAGTGAGTGCTACGGGGCGGTAGTCGTTTAGCTCAGTTACCTTAGCTTTCTTGGGAACAGGAACAATGGTGGCCCTCTTGAAGCATGTGGGAACAGCAGACTGGGATAGGGATTGATTGAATATGTCCGTAAACACACCAGCCAGCTGGTCTGCGCATGCTCTGAGGGCACGGCTGGGGGATGCCGTCTGGGCCTGCAGCCTTGAGAGGGTTAACACGTTTAAATGTTTTACTCACCTCGGCTGCAGTGAAGGAGAGTCTGCATGTTTTGGTTGCAGGCCATGCCAGTGGCACTGTATTGTCCTCAAAGCGGGCAAAAAAATTATTTAGTCTGCCTTGGAGCAAGACATCCTGGTCCGTGACTGGGCTAGTTTTCTTTTTGTAATCTGTGATTGACTGTAGACCCTGCCACATACCTCTTGTGTCTGAGCCGTTGAATTGCGTTTCTACTTTGTCTCTATATTGACGCTTATCTTGTTTGATTGCCTTGCAGAGAGAATAGCTACACTGTTTGTATTCGGTCATGTTTCCGGTCACCTTGCCCTGGGAATGAACCAGTGGTCTGTAGTGACGCCTCAAGCACTGCAATGCAGTTCCTTAGACCGCTGTGCCACTTGGGAGGCCAGCACACCTACTTTTTGAAGCTATGAATTCTATTCATTTTGCCATAGGTCGGAGAGACATTTTTGCAGTTTTGAAGGCAATTTCCTGCAATTCTACAAATCTTGCCATGACTTAATAGGACATCTGAGTGGCAAAATCAAAATGGGGGCCTCCTGGAGGTCAGGGCTCCTGGGCATTTGCCCTGCATGCCCGGTCAGTAATTCATCGATGACTACAAATTTAGATAGCTGACTAGACTAATTTACCTATATATATATAATATATTTTTTATCAACAATAACTAAAACAATACTTGTCAACAACCATATTATTCCTGACAAAATGTATGGCTTGTATCCCAATCGACAAGGACACAGCCTTTTGAGGCAACATTTCTAGGCAGGACATCAAAGTTGGCATGTCCCAATCCCAAGGTACACTCCAATAGTGCAGTGTAGTTCGCTTTACATTAAAGATTCTGACTTTTCATGTTAATACCTCTTAAACGTAATGTGTAAGAATGATATACATACTCCAAATCTGCAGATGATAGCGAGCAAGTGACACCCCTTGTTTTTGCAATTAGGTGTCATATTTTATTTTTGGAGTCAAAATGTAGCTAAAACGTTGCTCTCCTCTTCTGAGGGTTAAGGGACCATCATAAAACTGCAACACTTCGCAACCACATGACATATGGTTCACATAATACTTCCTTAAAATGTCAATAGCTTGCACCCCAAAGGATTTAAAATAAGACAACCAACTGTTGCTAGTTCAGGGACATCGCCTGTCCAATCAACGGTAATTACTTTAGAATTTTTTACTTTGGCTATTTCTTTTAATTTAATTTAATTATATGTCAAAAATACTTGCTTAAATCTTCAATAACTTCGACCCCCTAAGGACTTTCATGAATAAAACCAACTTATTAGTTCAGGGACCTTGTCTGTATCTTGTCTCTTCAGCAAATACTTTAGTATTTTTTCATACCACCTTTAATTATTAGTTATCAACGAATACAAAACTATGTTATCCTGAAAATGCAGGTGTGATAGTTATATTATGCCAGCAGCATACCACCCTGCATACCACTGCTGGCTTGCTTCTGAAGCTAAGCATGGTTGGTCCTGGTCAGTCCCTGGATGGGAGACCAGATGCTGCTGGAAGTGGTGTTGGAGGGCCAGTAGGAGGACCTCTTTTCTCTGGTCTAAAAAAAAATGTCCCAATGTCCCATGGCACTGCCATGTGTAGGGTGACGTCTTTCAGGTGGGATGTTAAATGGGTGTCCTGACTCTCTGAGGTCATTAAAGAGCCCATGGCACTTATCGTAAGAGTAGGGGTGTTAACCCCGGTGTCCTGGATAAATTCCCAATCTGGCCCTCAAACCATCACGGTCACCTAATAATCCCCAGTTTACAATTGGCTCATTCATCCTCCTCCTCTGCCCTGTAACTATTTCCCCAGGTCGTTGCTGCAAATGAGAACGTGTTCACAGTCAACTTAACTGGTAAAATAACGGATAAATAAATTAATAAATATTAATTAATCACAATGTAAGCCTACTCTGTCATGTTTGTCATTTATTATCATGTCTTGTCCCTGTGCTCCCCATTCTATTCGTTTCCCTCTGCTGGTCTTATTAGGTTCTTTCCCTCTTTCTATCCCTCTCTCTCCCCCTCCCTCTCTCACTCTCTCGCTCTCTCTTCTCTCTATCGTTCCGTTCCTGCTCCCAGCTGTTCCTATTCCCCTAATCATCATTTAGTCTTCCCACACCTGTTCCCGATCCTTTCCCCTGATTAGAGTCCCTATTTCTTCCTTTGTGTTCCGTTCCTGTCCCGTCGGTTCCTTGTTTAGAATTCACCGTGCTGTGATTGTGTATCGCCCTGTCCTGTCGTGTTTTTGCCTTCATCAGATGCTGCGTGTGAGCAGGTGTCTCTGTCAGCTACGGCCTGCGCCTACCCGAAGCGACCTGCAGTCTGTGGCCGCTTCTCCTGTTATTCCCCTCTACAGACTAGAGGATTTCTGTTATTCCCTGTTTGGACATTTCCTGTTAAGGATTCAGGATTTGTCGTTTTCTGTTTGGACTTGAATAAACTCTGTTTCTGTTAAGTCGCTTTTGGGTCCTCTTTCACCTGCATGACATACTCATACAAAAAACATTGGCACCTCCAATGCAAGATTAGCTTCACAGTGAAACACCACTATTCTGGCTATTAATCATTTTTAAAAAGTCAGTAAAATTGCTTATTTAGCCATCTCAAAAAACATATTCTGTATCATGCATGCAAGTCTGTCCACAACGATGGAGCAGCAGACCAAGCAATATGCTTCGAGGAGGACCCTATACCGTAGAATAACTATTCTGGTCGGTGTCAACTTAATTCATGAATAGGTCCTGAGATCGATTCTGTTACTTGTTATTCATGTCAGATATTTCCATTTTGGGATAGTTGTTCACTAAATTGCTAGCACTAGTTGCTCAAGCTGCTACAGTGGCTACAATGTAAACAAACGTCTTGTGGTCAGTGTAACGCGAGTGTCTTCTCATGTGATGCTGCCTTCGAATCCCGTCCCAAATTGCAGTTGCCAACTGGAGTGCTACCTAGTAAGGTAGTTGCCTTTGGAAGCAGGTAGGCAGCTGAATTTGGATTGGGGGACACACACACACAGCCTATGATGATAACGAGATGCCCTTATGCCAAAATTATGCCCTGATGCCAAAATTATGACTATTACAAATTTCTTTTCATTTCCGCTGACGAAAATGGGAAAAGACAATAATTCCACGTGAGACTAATGGACCTTTGACTTGACATGAAGCTCATTTTCATATTTTTTCCCAATCTGAAGCATGTTGTTTCTTTCCTTTTGGCCTCTTCTAGGTGTCAGAATGTGCGTTCGTATTGTGTGTCATGGCAGTGTACTGGCTGACAGAAGCCCTGCCACTGGCAGCCACCGCTCTGTTCCCAGCCTTGCTCTTCCCTTTCTTTGGCATCATGAAGTCCTCTCAGGTGAACATTGCACAATTTTATTGCATTCAAGTGTGTGTGTGTGCAACTATTTTAAATTATAATAAAAATCTGCAGAAATGTTGAATGTATTTTCCAGGAAGCCGACGTTATCTCACTTTCATGTTTGATAGAACATATGACAAAACTCCTCTGGTTTGATTAATTCATCCATAAATCTATAAAAGCAGGAGCATTTATTACATTATTATCATATCACAGTCAGCTTCTAACTCCTTATGCCCCGCTCACGTTATGTAGGAAACTCAAAAAATGTCCAACTTGCTAACTTAGTTGGATCCTGAGTTTTCCACTTGGGAGGTACCAGAATCAACCAATAGGAAGCTCTATGCAAATAATTAACATAACATTCATTTTAATTTGGAGCACCTGAGTTTCAGACATGACGTGAATGTAGCATTAGTCTGTAATAATCTGTTTATGATCTATTTTTTTACTAACAATCTCAGTGCCCGGCACTGTATGGTTTTATTGGCTTGGCAAAATGACATAGAAGATGTAATGTTCTTTCCATCCTTACTAGACTAATTAAAAGTCAGTATTATTTTTGAAATGTCCTCTTAACATTTTGATAGATGTCAAAATGGACTGCTTATCATGAAATGTCAAATCTTCCACCGCTCTTTTTTGCTGCTGTTCTCCCTCCTGCCCTCTCTCAGGTGGCTGGGGTGTACTTCAAAGACTTCCACCTGCTGTTGATCGGAGTCATCTGTCTGGCAACGTCTATAGAGAAGTGGGGTCTCCACCGGAGGATAGCACTTAGTCTGGTCACTCTGGTCGGTGTCAATCCTGGATGGTGAGAACTTTCTCTCTGCCGGCCACTCTCTCATCGTCTGTTCCAGACCTCAGTTGCAGACGTGTGGCTACATTGACAGGCGATACGCACAGAACGCATCAGGAGGGAGATCGGTTTGTTGTTTTTAAAGTCTCTGAAAAAGTGTTCTATTGAAAACGTTATTAGCTACCTATTGAATTTGGATCCAGCAAAATGGTTAGCCTCAGTTGTGGGGACTGCTACTATCCATCCAGTAATCCTGCCAACCAAAAGTCTGAAGAGCTGCTTGGAGTAGCAGGTAGCTTAGCTGCTAACTAGCCATCAAGCCAGGAAGGTTTCCAGGAAGGTTGAACCCAGCCTGCGATGCGATTAGTTCTTTTGGCAGGGACCACGATTTGTCCCGGGTTGTGGCTGTCTAAATCCCTACTGTTTGTTGTCGTTTCCATCTGCCCTGCAACCTGCCCTGTTTGGAACTGTGTGGAGTGCTAGCATTAGCCTACACTGCCACCATGACATCCAAAACTAAATCCAGTGGGAGTAATGGAGAAGACAGTGTTTCTCTATCACAGGTGAAGGATCTTTTTAAAAGGGTTCAACAAGCAGTTGTTATAACAAAATGAAAATACCTTCAAGAGCTTTGTCCAAATACTAATGGATTTAACTAACAATAGAATACACGATCTGGCCAGAGAGGTCCAGGATCTTAAGAACATTTTGCAGAGGTGGATGTCCTGAAAGAGACTTACAGTTTGTTGTTATATTGCTGCAAGTCACGCAAGATGACATCAGCACAGTCGGTGAATCATTATTAACCTCTGCGCACCAAACCCGTTAGCGGGATGAAATTCGACAACATACGGTGATCGCTACATAAATAGTAATATTAAACATTCATGAAAATACAAGTGTCTCACATGTTTCGAAAGCCTAGAATCTTGCTAATCCAACTGCGTTGTCAGATTTAAAAAATGATTTACTGCGAAAGAATACGATGCGATTATCTGAGGATGGAGCCCTATAAAAAACAACTTTCAACCAGCACAGGCGTAACAAAATCACAAACTGCAATAAAATAAATAATTTACCTTTGACGATCTTCCTCTGTTTGCAATCCCAATGCTCACGGTTACACAATGAATGGTATTTTGTTTGATAAAATCTATTTTTAATAGCCTAACAAGAAACATTTTGTGAACCGCTTGTGTCGTGAATTACGTCTCATTCCATTTTCAACGACACATTCGATGTAAATACACACACTAAACGTGACTTTTCCAGTCATGTTTGGTTTCATTGCAATCATAACACTACCAAACCTGATGGGTCATTTTGCAGGATGTATTGACTGAAAGAAACCGATTTGAAGACAACAAGTAATGACATCATTGTGCACCAATGATATGACCGCTGTTTCGTTGATTGACTGTATTTTAACCAAATGACCAGTGATCATCTTGAAATCTAGCTGGGTAGATAGCTAATGAGCTGAGGTAAACGGCAATATGTAATGTTTATGTGTTGGAAGACCAACCCATGTAGTAAACTCCGGCGTAAAGAGGTTCATTCGCCATTGAAGATTCATACTGGAAGGACCCACGCATGTTACGCACAGCAGTGTTTTGGTAAAGCGCATCTTCAGCTGTTTATATATCAATCGGACTAAGTCAGGTAAAGCTAAATCTAAAGCTAAAGTCTAGATATACAGATGTACACAATTTTAGAAATTGATCGGGAAAGTGAGAGAGATTGGAGGACGATTCATTTAGCGATTCCCAAATCGAGGAATATTCTTTGAACGGAGAGGACATCGTTTTTGGACTGGTAAGTTTTTCTCATGCCAATGCCGTTGTTTGAAATTAATAATATAAAATATTATTTGTGAAATTAAATATCTAGTTGAGGCTGTTGAGGGGAGGGCAGGCCCACAACAATGGCCAAAGTGAAATGGAGACAGCAGATACAGCTGGTCTGTTGTAATATAATAAAGACAGTAGATCTAGCTGGTCTGTCATAATATAAAATAGACAGTAGATCTAGCTGGTCTGTCATAATATAAAATAGACAGTAGATCTAGCTGGTCTGTAATAATATATATGAGACAGTAGATCAAGCAGGTCTATAATAATATATTCAACCTTATGTTCCCTGTACTCTATATATATCTGTTTATTATACCTCTTGATACAGGGCTCATATGTGAAATTATTCTAACTGAACATTTTCTTTCACAGTGACACTGACTCCAAATGGGAGCCCCCAGTGCCAAGGTGTCCATCCCCCACTGAAGCTGGTTCATCCAGCTCCTGCCACAAGTGGTGTTCATCTGCCCAAATGTATTTCTGCAGGCATGGATGTGCCTCAGGGCCAAAAGGGCACAGCATGGAGACATCGCTGTGTTCTTTGCAAAATGAAGTCCCCCATCACCTGCACCACATGCTTGGTGACCCTCTGCTTTACAGCAGAAAGAGACTGCTATGGCACCTGGCATCAGCAGCACAATATTGTGTAGAGGACTGAGGGTCTTCCAAATATTGAAAGTGTTATTTTATAAATGTATATATTTTTTTCATGTTTCTTCTCCATTTTTTGGATGGGTGTGTTAGAATACCATTTTAGTATTTTGTATATAGTTATTCCATTCACCAATTTGGCCACTTGGGTACATTTGGGCTACTTGTTTGGGACACCTGGGTGACTTCATGATACATGTCATGTCGCACACTCATTTTGGAAGTTATCATTCTGAAACTTTGCACAAGTACTGTTGCCCTCTTATATTTTTTCACTGAAATTGTACGCATCATCCTATCTGAATGTTTGGTTTGTCTTGTTCATTTTAAAGATGATGACGCAACAATAAAAAATGTATGGTGTTTTCATTGTATTATCTAAACCAGATCTATTGTGTTATATTCTCCTACATTCAATTCACATTTACACAAACTTCAGAGTGTTTTCTTTCAAATGAAACCAAGAATATGCATATCCTTGGTCAAATCAAATCAAATTTTTATTTGTCGCATACACATGGTTAGCAGATGTTAATGCGAGTGTAGCGAAATGCTTGTGCTTCTAGTTCCGACAATGCAGTGATAACCAACAAGTAATCTAACTTGTTGGTTATCACTGGGCCTGAGCTACAGGCAGTTAGATTTGGGTATGTCTTCAGGCGGAAATTAAAAAGAAGTAGGGCGGTAGCTGTAAGAGATTTAACCTCTCAACATTGTCATCTCAGATTTTCAAAATATGCTTTTCAACCATAGCAAAACAAGCATTTGTGTAAGAGTATTGATAGCTAGCATAGCATTAAGCCTAGCATTCAGCAGGCAACATTTTCACAAAAACAAGAAAAGCATTCAAATAAAATCATTTACCTTTGAAGAATTTCTGATGTTTTCAATGAGGAGACTCTCAGTTAGATAGCAAATTTTCAGTTTTTCCAAAAAGATGATTTGTGTCGGAGTAATCACTCCGTTTTGTTCATCACGTTTGGCTATGAAAAAACAAAACAAAATTCAGTCATCAAAACGCCAAACTTTTTCCAAATTAACTCCATAATATCGACAGAAACATGGCAAACGTTGTTTAGAATCAATCCTCAAGGCGTTTTTCACATATCTATTCGATGATAAGATTACGCACCAATTTCGACGGAGGACACCAGGCGGACACCTGGTAAATGTAGTCTTTTATGGTCAATCTTCCAATGATATGCCTTCAAATACGTCACAATGCTGCAGACACCTTGGGGAAACGACAGAAAGTGTAGACTCGTTCCTGGCGCATTCACAGCCATATAAGGAGACATTGGAACACAGCGCCTCAAATCTGTCTCACTTCCTGTTTGAAGTTTCATCTTGGTTTCGCCTGTGGGATTAGTTCTGTGGCACTCACAGACAATATCTTTGCAGTTTTGGAAACATCTGAGTGTTTTCTTTCCAAAGCTGTCAATTATATGCATAGTCGAGCATGTTTTCGTGACAAAATATCTTCTTTAAAACGGGAACGTTTTTCATCCAAAAATGAAATACTGCCCCCAGAGGTTCAAGAGGTTAATGACATCCTCTTCAACAAGGACGACTCGGAAGCTGTGTGCCAGATGCAGAATGAAAGCTGCCAGAGAGCATGGGGACATTGCTTACATCCACTATGAAAGGCTCACTGGCTGTGTCCGAATACCCACACTAAGTGTGCTACATACTTAAACTGCAAACTATTTACTCATCACTATGCCACAGCTGCAATGCAGTAGCGGCTCCTGATTGTCTGAGTAGGTGGCGAGGGGGCCGAGTGCGTGTAGATTTGCATCACATTAACCAGTCTGATAATAGCAAATTTACAATTTGATTCATTTCTTTAAACGCTAAATAGAATAGAAACAAAGAGATCTTCTGTTGAATCTGACAATTAATCTTAATGGTTGTACAGTCGTCTCAAATAAAACTGTGAAGGACCTCGGCGTTACTCTGGACCCTGATCTCTCTTTTGAAGAACATATCAAGACCATTTCGAGGACAGCTTTTTTCCATCTACGTAACATTGCAAAAATCAGAAACTTTCTGTCCAAAAATGATGCAGAAAAATTAATCCATGCTTTTGTCACTTCTAGGTTAGACTACTGCAATGCTCTATTTTCCGGCTACCCGGATAAAGCACTAAATAAACTTCAGTTAGTGCTAAATACGGCTGCTAGAATCCTGACTAGAACCAAAAAATTTGATCATATTACTCCAGTGCTAGCCTCTCTACACTGGCTTCCTGTCAAAGCAAGGGCTGATTTCAAGGTTTTACTGCTAACCTACAAAGCATTACATGGGCTTGCTCCTACCTACCTCTCTGATTTGGTCCTGCCGTACATACCTATACGTACGCTACGGTCACAAGACGCAGGCCTCCTAATTGTCCCTAGAATTTCTAAGCAAACAGCTGGAGGCAGGGCTTTCTCCTATAGAGCTCCATTTTTATGGAACGGTCTGCCTACCCATGTCAGAGACGCAAACTCGGTCTCAACCTTTAAGTCTTTACTGAAGACTCATCTCTTCAGTGGGTCATATGATTGAGTGTAGTCTGGCCCAGGAGTGGGAAGGTGAACGGAAAGGCTCTGGAGCAACGAACCGCCCTTGCTGTCTCTGCCTGGCCGGTTCCCCGTTTTCCACTGGGATTCTCTGCCTCTAACCCTGTTACGGGGCTGAGTCACTGGCTTGCTGGGGCTCTCTCGTGCCGTCCCTGGGGGGGATGCGTCACCTGGGTGGGTTGATTCACTGTTGTGGTCGGCCTGTCTGGGTTCCCCCACCCCTTGGGTTGTACCGTGTCGGAGATCTTTGTGGGCTATACTCGGCCTTGTCTCAGGATGGTAAGTTGGTGGTTGAAGATTTCCCTCTAGTGGTGTGGGGGCTGTGCTTTGGCAAAGTGGGTGGGGTTATATCCTTCCTGTTTGGCCCTGTCCGGGGGTGTCCTCGGATGGGGCCACAGTGTCTCCTGACCCCTCCTGTCTCAGCCTCCAGTATTTATGCTGCAGTAGTTTATGTGTCGGGGGGCTAGGGTCAGTTTGTTTATCTGGAGTACTTCTCCTGTCCTATTCGGTGTCCTGTGTAAATCTAAGTGTGCGTTCTCTAATTCTCTCCTTCTCTCTTTCTTTCTCTCTCTCGGAGGACCTGAGCCCTAGAACCATGCCCCAGGACTACCTGACATGATGACTCCTTGCTGTCCCCAGTCCACCTGGCCATGCTGCTGCTCCAGTTTCAACTGGCCTGGGCCCTAGGACCATGTCCCAGGACTACCTGACATGAGGACTCCTTGCTGTCCCCAGTCCACCTGGCCATGCTCCTGCTCCAGTTTCAACTGTTCTGCCTTACTATTATTCAACCATGCTGGTCATTTATGAACATTTGAACATCTTGGCCACGTTCTGTTATAATCTCCACCTGGCACAGCCAGAAGAGGACTGGCCACCCCACATATGCTCTCTCTAATTCTCTCTTTCTTTCTCTCTCTCGGAGGACCTGAGCCCTAGGACCGTGCCCCAGGACTACCTGACATGATGGCTCCTTGCTGTCCCCAGTCCATCTGACTGTGCTGCTGCTCCAGTTTCAACTGTTCTGCCTTATTATTATTTGACCATGCTGGTCATTTATGAACATTTGAACATCTTGGTCATGTTCTGTTATAATCTCTACCCGGCACAGCCAGAAGAGGACTGGCCACCCCACATAGCCCGGTTCCTCTCTAGGTTTCTTCCTAGGTTTTGGCCTTTCTAGGGAGTTTTTCCTAGCCACCGTGCTTTTACACCTGCATTGTTTGCTGTTTGGGGTTTTAGGCTGGGTTTCTGTACAGCACTTTGAGATATCAGCTGATGTACGAAGGGCTATATAAATAAATTTGATTTGATTTGATTTGATTTGAATAGGAATTGAGTTACAGGCATACTCAGGCTAGTTATAGGCAGACTATCACATTCAACCTATACTGAGTGCTTAATTTGAGCCGGATTCTGCCGGAACAGAATCTGGCACCTCTCCGTTTAGGACTGTTTCATCCGGAACCTAAACTCAGCAAAAAAAGAAACGTCCCTTTTTCAGGACCCTGTCTTTCAAAGATAATTCAAATAACTTCAGATCTTCATTGTAAATGGCTTGAACACTGTTTTCCATGCTTGTTCAATGAACCGTAAACAATGAATGAACATGCACCTGTGGAAGAGTCTTTAAGACACTAACAGCTTACAGAGGGTAGGCAATTAAGGTCACCGTTATGAAAACTTAGGACACCAAAGAGGCCTTTCTACTGACTCTGAAAAACACCAAGAGAAAGATGCCCAGGGTCCCTGCTCATCTGCGTGAACGTGCCTTAGGCATGCTGCATGGAGGCATGAGGCCTGCAGATGTGGCCAGGGCAATAAATTGCAATGTGACAGGATGGACAGCTGATCGTCCTCGCAGTGGCAGACCATGTGTAACACCTGCACAGGATCGGTACATCCGAACATCACACCTGCGGGACAGGTACAGGATGGCAACAACAACTGCCCGAGTTACACCAGGAACGCACAATCCCTCCTGTCAGTGCTCAGACTGTCCACAATAGGCTGAGAGATGCTGGACTGAGAGCTTGTAGGCCTGTTGTAAGGCCTCTTGTAGGCCTGTTGTAAGGCACAAACCCACCATCGCTGGACCGGACAGGATTGGAAAAAAGTGCTCTTCACTGACGAGTCGCAGTATTGTCTCACCAGGGGTGATGGTTGGATTCGCGTTTATCATTGACGGAATGAGCGTTACACCGAGGCCTGCACTCTGGAGCGGGATAGAATTGAAGGTGGAGTGTCCATCATGGTCTGGGGCAGTGTAACAAAACAAATGGCACTGTGATAGATATTTGGATGCAGTCTGAGGAGAGTGTTGGAGGCTATATTGTAAATGACATCGCCGAAGTCAAGGATCGGTAGGATAGTCAGTTTTATTAGGGTATGTTTGGCAGCATGAGTTTTGGATTGGAGTTGCTTAATGTGAGTCTGGAAGGAGAGTTTACAGTCTACAATACTTATTTTCCACCATAATTAAATTAAATTAAATAATAATTAAATATCCTACAATGTGATTGTCTGGATTTTTGTTTTCTCATTTTTTCAGTCATATTGTAAAGTGACTGTTCTACTGGATGTCATAAGGTGAATGCACCAATTTGTAAGTCGCTCTGGATAAGAGCGTCTGCTAAACGACTTAAATGTAAATGTAAATAGTTGAAGTGTACCTATGATGACAATTACAGGCCTCTCTCAACACATCTTATCTATTGATTTACTATCAATACACACCCTCATATACATTTATATTCCAGACTCTGCCATTGGTCATCGTAATATTTCTAAATTCCTTTGTTTTTATTGGATTTGTGTGTGTGTGTGGGGGGGGGTTGCCTGTATTGTCAGGTATTACTGTACTGACGGTGATAGGAGCATAAGCATTCCACTAGACCCGTGATAGCATCTGTAAAATGTGTACGTGACCAATACAATTTTATTTGAATTTGATAATGTCTAAACTGTCAGTCAAAACATATTGATTCAATGGTTGTAAAGATGCGGGGAGGTCCGTCTGTGATAAAGAGATCCTTTGCATTTAAACCACACTCTACAAAGCAATTACTGCAGGCTCTAGTTTTATCTTATCTTCAGTATCACCCAGTCATATGGTCAGGTGCTGCAAAGGACATTGAAAAACTGCAGCTGGCCCAGAACAGAGAATCCCTACTTGCTCTTCACTGTAATCAGAGGGCTAATATCAATACTATGGAGGCCAGACTCTCTTGGCTAAATGTAGAATAAAGACTGACTGCATCACTTGTTCATTTATAAGAAAATTGCAAATTGTTTGCATAGTCGGCTTACACACAGCTCTTACACACATTTTACCCACCAGACATGCCACCAAGGGTCTTTTCACAGTCCCCAAATACAGAACAAATTCAAAGAAATGTACAGTATTTTATAGAGCCATGATTGTATGGAACTCTTCCATCTCAGATTGCTCAACAGCCAACCTGGTTTAAAAAAAAACAGATAAAGCAACACCTCACGGCACAACGCCCCGATTTGATCTAGATATTTTGTGTGTATGTAGGCTGTGTGACTTTGTGATTTTAAATTTACGTACATCTGCCCTTGAGCTTTTCTTGTCTGTTAATGTTCTGCATTATGTCATATTTCACATTGTGTTTGGACCCCAGAAAGAGTACCTGCTGCTTTCGCAACAGCTAATTGGGATCCTAATAAAATACCTAAAATACCAACTGTGTCACCATCTTGGAGGACCATGTGTTTTAAAAGGTATTAACACTAACACAGCAGAAGAGCTATATCTCAAGGTCTAATAGAATGCTCTGAATCACCAATTAGGAGAAGAAAAAAAAATCTGAATTGGGCGGCCTGTGTAAACACAGCCTAAGGGTAATTTGGCGAACCAGCCATTTTCATTGGTTAGTGCCCCTGTGGATGTCTCTTTGCAGGCTGATGTTGGGCTTCATGAACAGCTGTGCCTTCCTATCCATGTGGGTCCAAAACACATCCGCTGTTGCCATGGTGATGCCCATCGTTGAGGCGATCATTCAGCAAATCTTGAATGCAGAGGGAGAAGGTGAGCAGAGGCAGCGAACAATGACAGGCACCAGCAACCTTGGCCTAGAACTGGAAGGTGAGAAAGCACAATAATCATCCATACATTGTTTACCCACAGAACTTAGTTATTGGTAGGAATTTAAGATTTGGAAGATTCAGAATGCGACATTATTCCTACAGAGACTGAGGGACCGTGTGAGAAAAATGAAGAGCCAATAAGGTAATTTGGAGTTCCTCTGCATATATTTAACCTTCTTAAAAGGATCCCCCAAATCACTTCAAAATGTCTTTCCCTTTAAAAGCAGTCAATGGAGAAGGAGAGACAACAATCCAAGATGTGGATTTGTTTACACTGTCAACAACGTAAACATTTTCATTCGCATTGTATCAATTGTCCTCATACCTGGTCTTGCTTTAATTTCACGTAAGTCATTATTTATTTATTTTTAATCTCTGGTAGAAAAAATAAGGAACCAGATGAAATGGAGTACACTATTCCAGAGGAAGCACCCTCTCAGACCAATGTAAGTTGTACAGGTACAGTGGCTTGCGAAAGTATTCACCCCACTTGGCATTTTTCCTATTTTGTTGCCTAACAACCTGGAATTAAAATTACTTTTGGGTGGGTTTATATAATTTGATTTACACAACATGCCTACCACTTTGAATACGCAAAATAGTTTTTATTGTGAAACAATCAAGAAAGACAAAAAACTTGAGCATGCATAACTATTCACCCCCCCCCCCCCCAAGTCAATGCTTTTAGGCAATTACAGCTGCAAGTCTCTTGCAGTATGTTGCTATATACTTGGCACATCCAGCCACTGGAGTTTTTGCCCATTCTTCGAGGCAAAACTGCTCCAGCTCCTTCAAGTTGGATGGGTTCCACTGGTGTACAGCAATCTTTAAGTCATACCCCAGATTCTCAATTGGATTGAGGTCTGGGCTTTGACTATACCATTCCAAGACATTTAAATATTTCCCCTTAAACCACTCGAGTGTTGCTTTAGCAGTATGCTTAGAGTCATTGTCCTGCTGGAAGGTGAACCTCTTTCAGAGATTTGAGACTGGGACATACTGAAACAGGTTTCCTTTAAGAATTTCCCTGTATTTAGCACCATCTATCATTCCTTCAATTCTGACAGGTTTCCCAGTCCCTGCCAATGAAAAACATGGGGGGTTTTCAGGGTGATGAGAGGTGTTGGTTTTGTACCAGACATAGAGTTTTCTTTGATGGCCAAAAAGCTACATTTTAGTCTCATCTGACCAGAGTACCGTCTTCCATATGTTTAGGGAGTCTCCCACATGCCTTTTGGCAAACACCAAATGTGTTCGCTTATTTTTTTCTTTAAGCAATGGCTTTTTTTATGGCCAATCTTCCGTAAAGCCCAGCTCTGTGGAGTGTACGGCTTAAAGTGGTCCTATGGACAGATACTCCAATCTCCGCTGTGGAGCTTTGCAGCTCCTTCAGGGTTATTTTTGGTCTCTTTGTTGCCCCTCTGATTAATGCTGTTCTTGCTTGGTCGGTGAGTTTTGGTGGCCATTCCTCTCTTGGCAGGTTTGTTGTGGTGCCATATTCTTTCCATTTTTTAATGTAAAAATGTATTTATTTTTTATTTGGTGTTCTGTGGGATGTTCAAAATAAGAGGCTGTAATGCAACAAACTAGGACAAATGCCAAGGGGGATGAATACTTTTGCAAGGCACTGTAACTGCCAAAATAAAGGAACCATGAGCCACCAGAACAGCTTCAATGTGCCTTGGCATAGCATCTACGAGTGTCTGGAACTCTATTGGATGGATGCAACACCATTCTTCTAGAAGAAATTCCAGAATCTGTTGATGGTGATGGAAAATTCCGTCTCAGGCGTCACTCCAGATTCTCCCATGAGTGTTCAATTGGGTTGAGATCTTGTGACTGACACCCTCTCACTCTCTTTAAACCCCCTATGCTCTTTTGAGACCTCCCTTTCAAAAGTCACAGATCTCTTCTTCTAGCCATGGTAGCCAAGAATAATGGGGAACTGGGCATTTTTATACATGACCCTAAGCATGATGGGGTGTTAGTTATATCTTTTCTTTTAAGCAACAGCTTTCAACATACTTTGTAAGTGTTTCCTTTATTTTGGAAGTTACCTGTAGATAGCTCACAAATCAAAAGCTTATAACACTGCCATATCACAATGGGCTTCTAACATGGTCAAAACAGTTCATGACACACTACCATCTCTTTTTCTTCTTAAAGGTGATTGAGCAAAAGATAGAGGGCCGCTACCGGAGTAAGAGAGAGCACATGATGTGCAAGGGGCTGTGCCTAAGCATCACATACTCTTCCTCTATAGGAGGGATTGCCACCCTTCCTGGGACCTCCCCCAACCTCATCTTTTCCGAGTACATCCATCAGTGAGTTCTCCATCAGCTATATCTAGTGGTGGTCAGACTTTATATGCAGTGCATATCACAGGAGGCAGCTGAGGCTCATAATGTCTGGAACGGAGCAGATGGAATGGCATCAAACACCTGGAAACGATGTGTTTGATGTATTGATACCATTCCACTTTTTACGCTATAGTCATTACCACAAGACCGGTCTTCCCAATTAAGGTGCCACCTACCTCCTGCGACATATCCCTACACTGTAAGCAATAGAAATCTTTAGAATGCATCGTAACAGAGGAATACAAGTGCCTTGGTCAATGATACATAGAGTATGCTAGAAAGGGCTGCACTCTGTATGGCGCAATACTACTGTATACTTGAACATGCTAAAATGTTTTTTCTATTCTACTGAGCTGTTTACTTCATGTTCATATTATATGTTATTGTTGTTGCATTGTCGAGAAGGAACCTGCAAGTAAGCATTTTGTTGGACGGTGTTTACCATGTATCCCGTACAGACTACTAATAAAACTTGAAACATCTCCATTCAACCCTATTCATTGACAGGTTTTACCCAGAATGCACCTCTGTAAACTTTGGAAACTGGATCGTCTTGTGTCTGCCAATCAGCATCATTGCTTTGCTGTTGTCATGGATATGGCTGCACTGGATGTTCATCGGCTCAGAGTGAGTAAACACCATTTCAAGGCGTTAATGAGCATTTCAACTTTTATTGACTCAACACTCCAGTTTCTCGCTTGTTTCATCAGATCACGATTGTCGTTAACCTAAATTGGCCTCATCCTTGACCCTAAGTATCACCTTATCCGTTCAGTGTTCTTTCCTCACCGTTCCTCCCTCCCATCACTCACTCTTTTATGTCTTGACTTCTCACTCAAACACCCTTTTACACCAGGGCTCTCTGCCTGTCACTGTAAATGTAACCACCAGTACCACAGGGCAGACTGGCCTGCATGAGTCATTTATTAACTGAAAGGCTTACTCATGATACAACAAGCGAGGATGGGTTAATCATCCATACAATACGTGTCAAACTCAAGAGCCCATTTAATCCTGGGCTTGGGTAAAAAAAGGTTTTGATTCATTTTTTAAATATTTTTTTATGTATTTAAAAAACTACCTACATTTACATTACATTTAAGTCATTTAGCAGACGCTCTTATCCAGAGCGACTTACAAATTGGTGCATTCACCTTATGACATCCAGTGGAACAGTCACTTTACAATAGTGCATCTAAATCTTAAAGGGGGGGGGGGGGTGAGAGGAATTACTTATCCTATCCTAGCTAGGTTACTTATCCTATCCTAGGTAGGTATTCCTTACCTCAAATCACCATTGAAATTACTAAAAACCAAATTGAAACCGTGCAGAAATGATAATGGACGTAGATGTATAGTTTCTTCACTCTGTGTAGCTTGCCAACAGTCATCGAAGCAAAGGCTAGAAATGTCAGGGAACATCGGAAATTGGTAACCATCATCTAAACAAAAGCTAGAAAATCAGGGAACGTAGAAAATTCCAAAAAGTGATGCATAATGAACAATGTTTTGCAAATTTTGAGGAAAGATAAAATTAATTAGGTGCGGCCTTCCGGACCTAGCCTCGTACAAACCATCCTCATCTCGCGAGCTCACATTCTGTTTCGCTAGGTCAGGATGAGGCTACTCCGGACCTTGGTCACAAACGAATGTGGCCCGTGGGAAAAATGAGTTTGACACCCCTGGTCTACAGAACTGGGGGAAACCCCATTAACGCTTAGCTGATGGTCATGTTAATTGTTCTGTTTGAAGCAGTTGTTTTCCCTGAATGGCACAACTATTTTTGAATGCTTTGAAAAAATGAAATGCATTGCAGGTATGTCTTCCATCAACAATGTCATGTGTTCAATAAACCCATGCAGCTTCAGGGTGCTGTTCCGTCCTAGTGGAGAGCGCTCTGAGAGAGAGACTGCAACAGCCAGAGTCATAGAGGAGGACTACAACACGCTGGGTCCTACAAGGTGACCCTTAAAGCTTCACCACCTTGTTTCCTCCATTTTTTTTTTATATCTGTGCTGATTAGAAAGTTCATGCAAACTTTTGTTTGAGAGTGTCTGTGTATTGCAAGACATCCGATCCGAACGGCCTGTTTCAGTCCCCAGGAGGTTGTGACCGCGTTCATCTTCATCCTGATGGTGGTGCTGTGGGTCTTCAGAGACCCTGGATTTATGCCAGGGTGGGCCTCAATCTTCCCCCCTGAGTGAGTTCAATACCCTCTTCTAAAATAATGTTTACAGAGCAGCGTCACTCCCCAGCAACACATGTACTTCAAAAGGTTTCGTGATATGTGACTAAAAGGCACATGTCCTCATTCTCTTCATGTAGATATGCGGGCTACATCAGTGACGCCACCGTGGCCCTACTGCTGGGGCTCATGTTCTTCATCATGCCAGCACACAAGCCTTCTGCAGATAAATACGGTATCAAATATGGTACGGTACCCCAAATAGCATTACACCTGGGCATACTCAGAGATGGTATCCCATAAGAAAGATGCATGACAACAGTGAAACGTTTCCCCTGCGCACCCACCATTTTCTTCTCGTCGTCGTATAAATTATTGCACAGTTTGTGTTTTTGTGGCAGCGTAACAGGCTTCATGAGGGTTCAACTTTCGGTTTCTCTGTTTCTAGAGGCCATGATCTCATGGAAAGAGTTCCAGGCCTGTATGCCATGGGAAGTCGCCCTACTTGTTGGTGGGGGCTTTGCACTTGCTGAGGGCACCCAGGTACAGTCTTGTCTAAAACCTTTACACTCCAGCCATATCATAACCAATGTGTCAAGGAAATTAGTCACCCCTGTGTTAAAAGTATTCCATGCTAAGGCTATTTATTTAACCCTTATTTACCAGGTAAGTCGACTGAGAACACATTCTCATTTACAGCAACAACCTGGGGAATAGTTACAGTGGAGAGGAGAGGAGATGAATAAGACAATTGTAAACTGGGGATTATTAGGTGACCGTGATGGTATGAGGACCAGATTGGGATTTTAGCCAGGACACCGGGGTTAACACTTCTACTCTTACGATAAGTGCCATGGGATCTTTAGTGACCACAGAGAGTCAGGGCACCCGTTTAACGTCCCATCCGAAAGATGGTATCCTACACAGGGCAATGTCCCTAATCACTGCCCTGGAGCATTGGGATATTATATATATCTTTTTTTTTTTTTTTGACAGGAAGAATAATTCTGATATGTTTTTAACCTAATTGGTCTTTTGACCTCTGAAAAACATCTGATGTGATTAGTTATAAAAAAAATATCAGAATTGGGCTGCCTGTCTAAACGCAGCCATATAGACCATGCCCTTCTTATACAGCCAAAAGTTTGTAGCTATCGCACTGATGTCTGACGCTACGGTCACATTTTATTGTGTCATTTGTATGAATATAGAATGAATGTATATTAGGAAGGATAGACACCCACATGTTCCTAAAAAGGACATTTCCCATGATGCTTGCTAACAATAAAACATGTCTACAGCATTCCTACAGTCTGTCTGTCTTTCTGTAGGTGTCTGGTCTGTCCTCCTGGGTGGCAAACTTGCTATCTCCTCTGGGGAGCCTCCCCATCATAGCAACAGTCACCATTGCCTGTGTCCTTGTCACCTCAGTCACAGAGCTGGCCAGCAATGCAGCCACCATCACCATCTTCCTCCCCATCCTTGCCCCTCTGGTGCGTTCATAGATCTTTCCCGCTGACTTATGAATTATTTGTTTGCTATAATGATTTTTTCCCCCCCTATTTATCCCACTGTAAATTGTCTGCTAAATGACAAAATGTTATGCAATATAATTTCTCAGTGGCTAACAAACGTTAATGGAATGAATACGGCAGTAGGGGGGGATCATTAGCTACAATATGAACATGATACAGAATAACTACATCTGCTACTTTAATAGACATACAGAAATGGAGCGGTCATAAAAAAATAGAAACTCTTCTTTTGACGTGCATCTGAATGCCTCTTCCTTCCCATTCTCCATGAATGGCAGGCCGAAGCTATCCATGTGAACCCACTCTACATATTGATACCCACTACCCTCTGCACATGCTTCGCCTTCCTGCTTCCTTCATCCAACCCTTCCAATGCCATTGTGTTTGGCTACGGCCACCTCACCACCACGGACATGGTGAGTGCACATCGCCTCAAAGTAAATGCACTACACATAGGCCAGTTTTAAAATACCCATGTTGAATGAATCCAGAAGGGCTAGTTCTGGTTTAGCTGACCCGGTATACGAAAATAACCTTCATTAGTACACAGGTCAAAGCCTGTTGATGTACCACTAGGTCTGGTTCCCAGGCTAATGAATGCTAACAATGGATTTTTTCTTGTCTAATGCTGCTTGAGTTTTGTCATTTCAGGTGAAGGCGGGGATTGGTGTGAATGTAATCAGTGTCCTTGCAGTATTATTGGCTGTGACAACATGGGGGATTCCACTGTTTGACCTGGATACCTACCCTGATTGGGCACCTACTCCAACCACGTCAAATGTCACTGGATGGTGAAATCAGTCAGGAAACCACTAAATACGGGGCCATAGAGTGTTTGTCTAATGCTGGGTTCATGCACTCTTCAAAAGTTGGACACAGTACCATCTGACTAGAAAAGTAAAAGGTACAACCATATTACCACAATGTTCCCCAATTGAATTTCCAACATGGAAGCTGATAAGTAATGTAGTTTTGAGTTCAGGAGCTTTCTAGGGGAAATCACTCCATATGCAATAACTGATGATAACAGCATCACTGTCAGGAAAATACTTAAATGGTCAATAGCAGAATGTATCCTTCAGTTGCACTTCTAACCCTCACCTCAAGCTTAGAACCCAGGAGGACTGGTGGGGCTATGTTAGGAACCATTCTAATAGGGAGTTGGGGCTAAAAGGTGAGGATTCGCCATGTGCCAAAGTGTTTCATTTATTGGACATGTCACTGATCATTTAACACAATGGCAGGGGAAACCATTTACAAAGAAATCAACTTTGTCAGGAAATACTTACAATAAATGTAATTAATCAACATGTATCATTGTTTTTGTTCTGCAAATGGATTTTTGTATTATAAATACAGGACATTGTTGCTCCAAGGACAAATGTATTATTTCGGTTCATTTGTGCACAATGTCTTATTTTCAATGCTGAAGCGTGACAGAGATCGTGAGCTCCTGATTACCCCAACGACAGAGCAAGGCAGTGAAATACTATTTTTGACAACAATAACTAGGATTTCCAAGGCTCTGAATCAATGTTTGTTTAGTATTTTATTAGGATCCTCAATTAGCCGCATCCAAAACTCTTCCTGGGGTACAAACAAGAAACAAAACAAATAAAATACATAGTTATATAACAAGACTTAAGAAATCCCGCTATGCCCTCCGATGTACCATCAAACAGGCAAAGTGTCAATACAGGACTAAGATGGAATCGTACTACACCGGCTCTGAAGTTCATCAGGTGTGGCAGGGCTTGCAAACCATTACAGACTACAAAAAGGGAAGCACAGCCGAGAGCTGCCCAGTGACACGAGCCTACCAGACGAGCTAAACTACTTCTATGCTTGCTTCGAGGCAAATAACACATGCATACACATGAAATACACATGAGAGCACCAGCTGTTCCGAAAGACTGTGATCACGCTCTCAACAGCCGATGTAAGACCTTTAAACAGGTCAACATTCACAAGGCCAGATGGATTATCAGGATGTGTACTGAGAGCATGCGCTGACCAACTGGAAAGTGTCTTCACTGACATTTTCAACCTCTCCCTGTCCGAGTTTGTAATACCAACATGTTTCAAGCAGACCACCATAGTACCTGTGAACAAGAACACTAAGGTAACCTGCCTAACTGACCCATAGCACTCATGTCTGTAGCCATGAAGTGCTTTGAAAGGCTGGTCATGGCTCACAGCAACACCATCATCCCAGAAACCCTTGACCCATTCCAATTTGCATACAGTCCCAACAGATCCACAGATGATGCAATCTCTACTGCACTCCACACTGCCCTTTCACACCTGGACAAAAGGAACACCTATGTGAGAATGCTATTCATAGACTATAGATCAGCATTCAACAACATAGTGCCCTCAAAGCTCATCAATAAGCTAAGGACCCTGGGACTAAACAACTCGCTCTGCAACTGGATCCTGGACTTCCTGATGGGCCGCCCCCAGGTAGTAAGGGTAGGTAACAACACATCTGCCACACTGATCCTCAACACAGGGGCCCCTCATGGGTGTGTGCTCAGTCCCCTCCTGTACCCCAGGCATGACTCCAACACCATCAATACATTTGCAGATGACACAACAGTGGTAGGCCTGATCACCAACAAGACAGCCTATATGGAGGAGGTCAGATGACTACAGGAAAAAGAGGAATCCTCAGATCCTCAGAAAGTTCTACAGCTGCACCGTCGAGAGCATCCTGACTGGTTGCATCACTGCCCGGTATGGCAACTGCTCTGCCTCCGACTGCAAGGCACTACAGAGGGTAGTGCGTACCTCCCAGTACATCACCAGGGCCAAGCTTCCTGCCATCCAGGAACACTATACCAGGCAGTGTCAGAGGAAGGCCCTAAAAATTGTCAAAGACTCCAGCCACCCCAGTCAGACTGCTCTCTGCTACCGCTTGGCAAGTGGTACCGGAGTGTCAAGTCTAGGTCCAAGAGGCTTCAAAACAACTTCTACCCCCAAGCCATAAGACTCCTGAATATCTAGTCAAATGCCTACCCAGATTACTTGCATTGCCCTCCTGTTTACGCCACTGCTACTCTCTATTGTTGTCTATGCATAGCCACTTTAATAACTCTACCATCATGTACATACTACCTCAACTAACCGGCATCCCCGCACATCGACTCTGTATCAGTACCCTCTGTATATAGTCTCGCTATTGTTATTTTACTGCTGCTCTTTAAATACTTGTTACTTTTATCTCCAGAAACACGACCAATGGACATTAGACTGGTGTAAATCTGTCCTTTGGTCTGATGAGACCAAATTTGAGATTTTTGGTCCCAACCGCTGTGTCTTGGTGAGTCGCAGATTAGGTGAACGGATGATCTCCGCATGTGTGGTTTACACTATGAAGCATGGAGGAGGCGTGATGGTGCTTTGCTGGTGAAACTGTCAGTGATTTATTTAGAATTCAAGGCACACTTAACCAGCATGGCTGCCTCAGCATTCTGCAGTGGTACGCCATCCCATCTGGTTTGCGTTTTGTGGGACTATCATTTGTTTTTCAACAGGACAATTACCCAACAGACCTCCAGGCTCTATAGGGGCAATTTGACCAAGGAGAGTGATGGAGTGCTGCATCAGATTTTTTAAATTTAACTAGGCAATTCAGTTAAGACAAATTCTTATTTTCAACGTTGGCCTAGGAACAGTGGGTTAACTGCCTTGTCCAGGGGAAGAACAACATAGTTTTACCTTGTCAGCTTGGGGATTCGATCTTGCAACCTTTCGGTTACTGGCCCAATGCTCTAACCACTTGGCTCCTGTCGCCCCATGACCTGTCCTCCTCAGTCACCCGGCCTCAACCCAATTGAGATGGTTTGGGATGATTTGGACTGCAGATGTAAGGAAAAGCAGCCAACAAGTGCTCAGCGTTGAGAGAATGCCAAAGCTGTGTACAAAGCTGTCATCAAGGCAAAGGTTGGCTACTTTGAAGAATCTCAAATATAAAATATATTTAGAATTGTTTAACACTTTTTTGGTTACATGATTCCATATGTGTTATGTCAGAGTTGTGAAGTCCTTATTATTCTACAATCTAGATAATAGTAAAAATAAAGAAAAACCCTGGAATGAGTAGGTGTGTCCAAACTTTTGACCGGTACTGTATACAGTGTGACTATTTTTATAGCCAACAATGTTTGTTTACCTGAAACAATAGATAGGCGTTGCATATAGGATAGGTTGGGGCGTGGGCTGCTATGTCTTTGAAATGAAACAGCTTGCAAAAAGCATATTTTGTAAGTTATGTTTGTGCATTTACTTTAGCTTCCTCATTGAAGGCCAGAATTAATTGGATTTAATAAACAAAACATATTGTTTCATAATTTGACTGAGGTAACGCACAATTATTCTTCCAGCCCACATTATGGGAACATCAAACTCATGGTCACAGAGGTAGAACCCCATCTAGTGGCTGCAGTGTCACAATGGAATTTGGTGCAGTACAACAAAGGCTGTTTCCATGAAGCAAAGATGTTATTTCACTCAAAACTTGTCATTTAATAATCAGATTCTGTGCATGGCTCCTGCGCTATGGGTTATAAATATATTCAAACGTTTGAGAATTCTAATAGTAATACCTAATGATCCTCGTGTCCCAATACCACAAAATGTTTCATCAAAACATTAGAGCCATCTGATCATCTCTGACATTGCAGAGTACCCACCCACACAAATACATAGGTGCACGCAGACAGGCAGGCACACCATTTGGCTATAGAGGTAGCCTACTATTTAATTTGTGTTAGCATGTCCTTATTTGACGTAACCTAGCATTACGTGTTTTTACAAATGTCAGCCTTAATGTTGTAGACTACTATCAGTACCAAAAGGAGAAGAGACAAGCCTAATCAACATTAAGATAATGAAGTTAGCAAGGTCAGAGAACTAGCAGAGGAGGGCAGAGAACTGGCAGTGTGATGCCAGGACAACAACCTCTTCCTAACTGCGAGCAAGTCAAAGGAGCGGATTGTGAACTACAGGAACAGGCGGGCCCCATTAACATCAATGGGGCTGTAGTGGAGCGAGTCCAGAGTTAATTTCCTTGGTGTCCACATCATCAACAATCTATCATGGTCCAAACACACCAAGACAATCGTGAAGAGGGCACGACAAAACATTTTCCCCCTCAAGAGAGACTGAAAAGATGTGGCATGGGTCCCCAGATCCTCAAAAAGATCTACACCATCGAGAGCATACTGACCGGTTGCATCACCTCCCGGTATGGTAACTGCTCGGCATCTGACCATAAGGTGCTACAGAGGGTAGTGCGTACGGCCCAGTACGCCACTGGGGCCTAGCTTCCTGCCATCCAGGAACTATATAATAGGCGTGTCAGAGGAAAGCCCATAAAATTTTCAGAGACTCCAGTCACCCAAGTCAGACTGTTTTCTCTGCTAACGCACCGCATGCGGTAACAGAGCGCCAAGTCTAGGACCAAAAAGCTCCTCAACAGCTTCTACCCCCAGGCCATTAGACTGCTGAACAATTAATCAAATGGTCACCGGACTACTACATTGACCCCCCCCACCTCCATTTGTTTTGTATACTGCTGCTACTTGCTGTTTATTATCTATGCATAGTCACTTCACCTCTACCTACACGTACAAATTAACTCTAACCTGTACCCCCGCATACTGACTCTGTACTAGTACCCCCTGTTTATAGCCCCGTAATTGTGTTATGTTTTATTATTTTTTCCTTTAGTTTATTTGCTAAATATTTTCTTAACTCTTCTTGAACTGCACTGTTGGTTAAGGGCTTGTACGGTAAGGTCTACACTAGTTGTATTCGGCGCATGTGACAAAGTGTGATTCAATTCACACAGCCCGCATGTCGTGACAGCACTAACGCTATCAGTGATGTTGGTATGGATGTTGACACGACACTGAAAAAGCGCTGTATTTCTTACTCAGCTCCTGTGTTCCAAGTGTACTAGATACTATTCCACAGTTTACACAAACATGCTGCAAAACTAGCCATAGGGAATCTCAGCTAGTGCTGCATATCTGAAGGGCCTCACTATCACAAACGCTCAGCGAGGTTGGACATGCAGTGCTCAGCTTGTGACACTGATGTAACCGTGGCAACAGCAGGGCAGACTTCGTTAGGAGTGTATCGAGTTATTTCTTATGCATGGCCACCTCTTTCCACTCCAGGCCCCATTACAGTATGAACTGTTTTAATTGCATTGT
This sequence comes from Oncorhynchus gorbuscha, assembly GCF_021184085.1. NCBI lineage: Eukaryota > Metazoa > Chordata > Actinopteri > Salmoniformes > Salmonidae > Oncorhynchus > Oncorhynchus gorbuscha. The sequence goes on from NC_060178.1 coordinate 15,715,443, forward strand.
CAGGCTACAACATGCAGAACTATGCAAAACCAAAACAATTGTTAAAAGCTACAATATTTCACTTTTGGGGTGACCCAACCAAATTCACATAGAAATGTGAGTTAAATGTATTTTATTCCCATTGAAAGCAAGTCTAAGAAGCAGTCGATCTGTTCTATTTCTATGCTTCCCGTTTGAAGTTTTGTTCTTGCATCTTCTACTTTTGTACACCAGCTTCAAACAGCTGAATATAAAATATTTTTGGTCATGGAAAATAGATTATACAGCAGTTTAGATGGTACAATGGTTATCTACAAAATGACTGCTTGGGATAATAAACTCAAGTTAGGCAAACTATTAGAATTTTAGCAACCAGGAAATGGTAGAGAGCGATTTCTGCGTAGTGCATCTTTAATTCACTCAATATTAGCCTGTTCTTGATAATGGTTTTCGTAAGACAGCTTCAAATAGAGGGTTGACATGGTATTAAAGTTCAGTAGCATAATGGCATCATTGTAACAGTGTTGACAATTGTGCTGAAATTAAACTTGAGGATCTAGGGTAGCCTACTACTTGTTAAAGGAGATCCTTACTGCCCTACATTTCTCCAGAAATTAAGGATAAGAGATTGTCTCGAAGAAACTGAATGTTGGTCGTGGGGGAGGCAGAAAAAGTGGACTGATATAAATTGCTGGAGATTCAACTCGTTTCATGTTCTAATCGGCAGCTATTGGCTATGGTTGAAGCGGTCCCCTACTAATTAGAGTAGAACTAATTTGATCAAGTGGTGCTCATGAATTTACATAAGATTTTATACGAGACTCCTCGAAGACAATATCACTTAATTGTCAATCTTTCATGGCTCTCAGTTACACTGACCCATGTTTCATGAGCTGAAATAAAAGATCCCAGAAATGTACCATATGCAGAAAAAGCATATTTCGCTCAAATTGTGCACACATTTGTTACATTCCTGTTTGTGAGCATTTATCCTTTGCCAAGATAATACATCCACCTAACAGGTGTGGCATATCAAGAAGATGATTAAACAACATAAGAATTACACAGGTGCACATTTACATTACATTTAAGTCCTTTAGCAGACGCTCTTAACCTTGTGCTGGGGACAATAAAAAGCCACTAAAATATGCAGTTGTCACGCAACAATGCCACGTCTCAAGTTGAGAGAGTGTGCAATTGGCATGCTGACTGCAGGACTGTCCACCAGAGCTGTTTTTATTTAATGTTCATTTATCTACCATAAGCCCCCTCCAACATCCTTTTAGATAATTTGACAGTATGTCCAACTGGCCTCACAACCGCAGACCACGTAAAACAAGCTTATACGCTGAGTTTACAAAACATTAGAAGCCCCTTCCTAACATTGAGTTGCACTCATTTTTGCACTCAGAACAGCCTCAATTCACCGGGGCATGAACTCTACAAGGGTTCCACAGGGATGCTGGACCATGTTCATGCCAATGCTTCCCACAGTTGTCTCAAGTTGGGTGGTGGAACATTCTTGATACACACAGGAAACTCAGCAGCATTGCAGTTCTTGACACACTCAAACTACCATACCCAATTCAAAGGCACAAATCTGTTGTCTTGCCCATTCAACCTCTGAAGGGCACACATACACAATCCATATCTCAATTGTCTCAAGGCTTAAAAACTAGAGTTCAACCGATTAATCGGCATGGCCGATTTCAAGTTTGGAAATCAGAATTTTTGGACGCCGATTATGTCCGATTACAATGCAATCCACAAGGAGACTGCGTGGCAGGCTGACCTCCTGTTACGCGAGTGCAGCAAGGAGCCAAGGTATGTTGCTAGCCAGCATTAAACTTATCTTATAAAAAACAATCAATCAATCTTCACTAGTTAACTGGACATGGTTGATGAATATACTAGTTTAACTAGCTGTCCTGCATTGCATTTAATCAATGCAGTGCCTGTTAATTTATCATCGAATCACAGCCTACTTCGCCAAACGGGTGATGATTTATCAAAAGCGCATTTGCAAAAAAAAGCACAATCATTGCACCAATGTACCCAACCATAAACATCAATGCCTTTCTTAAAATCAATACACAAGTATATGTTTTTAAACCTGCATATTTAGTAAAGAAATTCATGTTAGCAAGCAATATTACCTAGGGAAATTGTGTCACTTCTCTTGCGTTCAGTGAAAGCAGAGTCAGGGTATATGCAGCAGTTTGGGCCGCCTGGCTCGTTGCGAACTGTGTGAAGACCATTTCTTAATAACTAAGACTGTAATTAATTTGCAAGAATTTTACATAATTATGACATAACATTGAAGGTGGTGCAATGTAACAGCAATATTTAGACTTAGGGTTGCCTCCCATTCGATAAAATACGTAACGGTTCCGTATTTCACTGAAAGAATAAACATTTGTTTTCAAAATTATAGTTTACAGATTTGACCATATTCATGACCTAAGGCTCGTATTTCTATGTGTTTATTATAATTAAGTCTATGATTTGATAGAGCAGTCTGACTGTGTGGTGGTAGGCAGCAGCAGGCTCGTTCAAACAGCACTTTCCTGTGTTTGCCAGCAGCGCTTCAAAATGCTTGAAGCACAGGGCTGTTTATGACTTCAAGCCTATCAACTTCCGAGATTAGGCTGGCAATACTAGTGCCTATAAGAACATCTAATAGTCATAGGTATATGAAATACCATTAGTACAGAGATAAATAGTCCTATAATTCCTACAATCTAAAACTTCTTAATTGGGAATATTGAAGACTCATGTTAAAAGGAACCACCAGCTTTCATATGTTCTCATGTTCTGAGCAAGGAACTTAAACGTTAGCTTTTTTACATGGCACATACTGCACTTTTACTTTCTTCTCCAACATTGTATTTGCATTAATTAAACATGTTTCATTATTTATTTGAGACTAAATTGATTTTATTTATGGATTATATTAAGTAAAAATAAAAGTATTAATTCAGTACTGTTGTAATTGTCATTATTACACACATATATATATACACATATTAAAAATGTTATTTTTATTTTTTTAAAGTCAGATTAATCGGTATTGAAAACGTATAATTGGTCGACCTCTATTGAAAACCCTTCTTTAACTTGTCTCCTTCCCGTCATCTACACTGACTGAAGTGGATTTAATAGGTGACATCAATAAGGGATCACAGGATTCACCTGGTCAGTCTCATGGAGAGAGAAGGTGCTTCTCATGTTTTGTACACTGTACATTTTGGGTTCTGACAGTTGAACTAATCTCATGGAAGCAGTTATATTCTTCAAGAATCAATATATCATTAAAGGAATAGTTCACTATTTTACGACTTGATGTTACATGGTTTCTCACCATGATAGTAGTCTACTGGCCAGGATAAACTAATCCATGGTTCAGTTATTTAAACAGCTACTACAAACTTCAGCTACTGTAACTAGCCGCCCCATTACAATAGAAGTGATGGGGGCATATGAGCATATTTTTATTTATTTATGGCCAAATCAGCTTTAACTAACATCAAACCAAATATGGAGATGATTTTAAATTGGTTTCAGGTGATTTGGACATTATTTTTTAAAACATGCTCAAATCTCTTCCATTGATTGTTAGCTAGCTTGTGGTGGGTAAGGTTAGCTGAATTTTGTAGTGGCCTTCAAAGAAAAACGAACTATGATTATAGTCGTGGCCAAAGGTTTTGAGAATAACACAAATATAAATTTTCAATGTCTGATGGCAATTTGCATATACTCCAGAATGTTATGAAGAGTGATCAGATGAATTGCAATTAATTGCAAAGTCCCTCTTTGCCATGCAAATGAACCGAATCGCCAAAAAACATTTCCACTGCATTTCAGCTGTGCCACAAAAGGACCAGCTGACATCATGTCTGTGATTCTCTCGTTAACACAGGCATGAGTGTTGACGAGGACAAGGCTGGAGATTCCTTTGTCATGCTGATTGAGTTTGAATAACATACTGGAAGCTTCAAAAGGAGGGTGGTGCTTGGAATCATTGTTCTTCCTCCGTCAAACATGGTTACCTGCAAGGAAACACGTGCCGTCATCATTGCTTTGCACAAAAAGGCCTTCACAGGCAAGGATATTGCTGCCGGTAAGATTTCACCTAAATCAACTATTTATCGGATCATCAAGAACTTCAAGGAGAGTGGTTCAATTGTTGTGAAGAAGGCTTTAGGGCGCCCAAGAAAGTCCAGCAAGCACCAGGACCGTCTCCTAAATTTGATTCAGCTGTGGGATCGGGGCACCACCAGTACAGAGCTTGCTCAGGAATGGCAGCAGGCTGGTGTGAGTGCATCTGCACGCACAGTAAGGCAAAGACTTTTGGAGGATGGCCTGGTGTCAAGAAGGGCAGCAAAGAAGCCACTTCTCTACAGGAAAAACATCAGGGACAGACTGATATTCTGCAAAAGGAACGGAGATTAGACTGCTGAGGACTGGGGTAAAGTAATTTTTTCTGATGAATCCCCTTTCCGATTGTTTGGGGCATCCGGAAAAAAGCTTGTCAGGAGAAGACAAGGTGAGCGCTACCATCAGTCCTGTGTCATGCCAACAGTAAAGCATCCTGAGATTATTCATGTGTGGGGTTGCTTCTCAGCCAAGGGAGTGGGTTCACTCACAATTTAAAAAAAAAGAATGGTGCCAACACATCCTCCGAGAGCAACTTCTCCCAACCATCCAGGAACAGTTTGGTGACGAACAATGCCTTTTCCAGCATGATGGAGCACCTTGCCGTAAGACAAAAGTGATAACTAAGTGACTCGGGGGAACAAAACATTGATATTTAGGGTCCATGGCCAGGAAACTCCCCAGACCTTAATCCCATTGAGAACTTGTGGTCAATCCTCAAGAGGCGGGTGGACAAACAAACAAAAACAAAATTCTGACAAGCTCCAAGCATTGATTATGCAAGAATGGGCTGCCATCAGTCAGGATGTTGCCAGAAGTTAATTGACAGCATGCGAGGGCGGATTGCAGAGGTCTTGAAGAAGAAAGGTCAACACTGCAAATATTCACTCATTGCATCAACGTCATAATTGTCAATAAAAGCCCTTGACACTTATGAAATGCTTGTAATTATAGTTCAATATTCCATAGTAACATCTGACATATCTGAAGACACTGAGGCAGCAGACTGTGAAAATAAATATTTCTGTCATTCTCACCTTTTGGCCACGACTGTACATTCTCTTGGCCCATCACAGGAGGTTTGTGGCACCTTAATTGGGGGAGGGGGAAGGGGGGGCTCATGGTAATGGCTAGAGTGTAATATTATCAAATACATGGTTTCCATGTGTTTGATGCCATTCCATTTAGGCAGTTCCAGACATTTATGAGCTGTTCTCCCATAAACTACCCAGACCCATAGACTACTTTCAAGGTTGAGGAACCATCTAACAAAGTTGTAAAATACCGCTTTAAGTTAACAAAATGAATGTAACAACTAAGGAGTCTAGCTTTAAATTCATCAATGGCTAACCTAATGCAGAAACGGTCTTAAGCAGATATATAGCCTTTGCTGGAAACCAGATTTTGAATTACATTGAATTTTAAGTAGGGCACCATTTGCATTTGAGTCAGGAAAGTTTCCTCACAACCTCTACAAGCCAGAATGTTGAATACAATTATTTAATGTACTTTATCGATTGTCCGTGCAGTTGAAAGTATAATTCCATCCAACTTTTCAAAGTACTGGTAATGCAGTCATTTATATCACCTTATGCATACGTTTACATGGTTCTGCACATGCTTCAGGTGATATAAATTGTAACACAGCGCTTTGAAAAGTTTGTTATTATTCTTTCCTGTGAATGTTGAGTCACATTCCTACCGACAAAATTACCAACCGCATGGACAACCCGTAAAGTACATTACAATATAATTTTATTCAACATTCTTGGCATGTTGAGGTCATGAGGAAAGTTTTCTGACTAAAAACACTAATTTCTGCCAGACATAAAATTCACTGGAATTCAACGTAGGGTTTCCAGTAAATGGTTCAACAGCCTGTAGTACTATCTGATGTAATTCCATCAAGTGTTATTTGAAAATGTTACGGGATACGCAATTGTTTAAAGTTTTGGTGGCGACCCTTTGAGTGTGGCTTTAAGAGAAAGAAAGGCACCTCCCACATGTTGCTTTTCGTCCATGCTACAGGTTGTCCACCTGTACTGCTTGCTCTGACTGTATCGGCAGCCACACTGCTCGCACAGTCTTTTCAAAGGAGCAGAATAAACGAAAACCTCCGAGTTGCCTCGACTCACGTGCCCAAAAACTCCGCCCTCGCATTTATGTCAAGAAACATTTAACTCGAGTCGTCGTCACAGCTCCAAAAAACACCGGGGAATATAGGCAATTCAAGTGAAGCGGCGACCGCCACGTAGGCTACAGTGTGGGGGAAAGGAGTTTACCTTTGTTGTTGTAAAACATGTTAGACCCGTCCTCCAGCGAAGACTCGGGAGGAGAAATTGACGAGGACACTGAAGTTCCAAAAGACTCCCCCAAAAAGCCTTTGACTTCCTCGGGGCAAGGAGGTAAACATAAACGACCACCTGCGGACCAACCACAAGCCGAAAGTCCTTCTGCCGGAGACGAGCAGAAAAATGAGAAAGAACGACTTCAGAAAGAGGAAGCTGAGCGGAAAAGTAAACTACAGATTTATGTATTTGTGTTGCGATGTATAGCATACCCTTTCAATGCCAAACAACCCACGGATATGGCACGCAGGCAACAGAAGGTGAGTGATCGCAAATAAACGCACGGTCACATCGAACACCTTTCAAAGTAGCCAATTGAATCACAAGCACCTGCTTTCTTTTCAAGTTTTGCGCTCCACTGCCAGCCAGGCGAGGTGAAACCGTTTCACCCAACTTGATGCAAATTTAAAGCGTCAATTGGTAGTTGAAACATGTAATCCTCGACATTGTAATGTTAAAAAGCTGAGTGGGGGCTGGAGAAATGGAACCACTCAAATGCATAGACAGTTATGGATGCAAGGACTGACATATAAACATTATACATTTAATATTGTTTTAAGGCTATACAATGTTTGTTTACATTCCTTTACAAACATTTGTGTAAAACAAGTTTATATTTTGTGTTCTGATGGGGTTCGACAGTTGAACTAAGCTCATGAGACAAATTATTCTTGAAGTATTTCATTTATAAATAAGTCCCGAAATGGGTGTAGCTACACAAATTGCCCATTTTAACCCATGTATGCAAATAACATCAGAAGATCTGCAACTCATAGCTTTTTCCAAAATGATTGAATACACGTAAGCCTAAAAGTTATGAGGGAGCGTTGTACTTTTTTAAATCTTCAAATGCCTTCATTTGTTGTGACAGGGCTGAGTGCAGGTGTCATCTCCATCCTTTGCTCCCGAACATAAACTGAATGAATGATTGATGTTTAATATGGTAAATATTAGAGGCCTACATTGGCTATTGAACATTTCTTGAGTGCTTAAAAACAGATTAAATTTATTTGCAGACAAATGTAGTATTTTAGATATGGCCATTGACTCCTAAACTTTGGTTTGACGCCATGCCCAAGCGCTCAACAAAGCTCACAATCTATTTTTAAAGAATTCACTCACCGGCTCTGCGATATTCTTCTTGGAGCCGGGCCAGCAACTGTTTATTTTCTACGCAAGTAATTCTGATATGCACCTGCCGTCACATTAGTGGAAATGCCCATTAGGGCATGTATTTCACACCTTGGTCACACCCAGAGAGCGATAGAGGTGTCTGCTTGACTTAGAAGGGGGGAAAAAATAGGTCTTATTTGCGCTCAAACGAAGGCAAAAAAATACTGCTTCTCACAGCGCTCATGCATAAACCCCCCAGGATCGTAATTCATTGAGCGAAGTGGAACCGCTGGAGCGCTTGTATTGATTTTGGTGTTGTATTATGAAAACACCTCAAATCCCATGAGCCAATGGAAAGAGGCAACTGGTGGAGACATTGTGTTATAGGGAAGGGCCAGTGTTGGGATTGAGTCCAAATTAGCACATGGAGGAATCCTCCGAGAGATTAGAGAAGTAGGTTCACTTGGTTTGCATAGTCTTCTGCTGCTGCTGCATTCCTATTCTATGTCCATCTTCCTTACAGTAAACACATTTCACCCTGGCTCACTTGATGGACAGAATTATTTTAAGTCACTGACCATGACAAATGTGTGTGTGTGTGTGTGTGTGTGTGTGTGTGTGTGTGTGTGTGTGTGTGTGTGTGTGTGGTGTGTGTGTGCTTGCAGGGCCACGACACTACTTGTATCCAACTCGTTTTTTCACTGCCATCCCAGCTGACCAGTGAATTGGTGCTCTCTTTGCCGCAGTGGGGCGGCAGGTAGCTTAGTGGTTAGAGTGTTGGACTAGTGACCGAAAGTTTGCGAGATTGAATCCCTGAGTTGACAAGGTAAAAATCTATCGTTCTGCCCCTGAACAAGGGAGTTAGCCCACTGTTCCTAGGCCGCCATAGAAAATAAGAATTTGTTGCCTAGTTAAATAAAGGTAAAATAAAAAAGTTGTCTAGCTTCCATGGTTTAATGATAATTGAGCCATCAAACCCACAGGGCCATTTGATTACATGTTCAGGAGTCTTATGGCTTCGGGGTAAAAATTGTTGAGACACCTTTTTGTCCTTGATTTGGCTCTCCGGTACTGCTTGCCATGCGGTAGTAGAGAGAACAGTATATGACTGGGGTGGCTGGGGTCTTTGACAATTTTTAGGACCTTCCTCTGACACCGCCTGGTGTAGAGGTCCTGGATGGCAGGTAGCTTCACCCCAGTGATGTACTGGGCTGTACACACTACCCTCTAGTGCCTTGCGGTCAGAGGTAGAGAAATTGCCGTACCAGGCAGTGATGCAAACAGTCAGGATGCTCTCGATGTTGCAGCTGTAGAACCTTTTGAGGATCTCAGGACCCAAGCCAAATCTTTTTAGTTTCCTGAGGGGGGATAGGCTTTGTCGTGCCCTCTTCATGACTGTCTTGGTGTGTTTGGACCATTCTAGTTTTGTTGTTGATGTGGACACCGAGGAACTTGAACCTCTCAACCTGTTCTACTACAGCCCCATCGGGGGCGTGCCCGGTCCTCTTTTTCCTGATCAGGCCTACCACTGTTGTGTCATCTGCAAACTTAATGATGGTGTTGGAGTCGTGAGATTGGGATTTATAACTTTGTGGCTGTGGTAACTAGTGACGATCCTATTGCTGTCCCTCACTAGCCCCCATGTCTTGTCTCCAGAGAGATTTTTAGACACAATCAAACCCTGGTCTTGGCAATGGAGATAAACTGACTCTCCTACATCGTTGTTGTTCAAAGAAAACGTCATGTCCAATGATATCAATCAAAAGCCTTCTGTGGATCATCTTTTTTTCTGGAACCATTGTATAATTCCTGGGGATATTGCAGGTTTGATAAGTTTACCGTAACTGGAGAAACCAGCTCTACTGCGTCAGTCTCCTCCTTATTTGCGTAGTTGACTGGTTGTAAGTGGGACTGAAGTAGTCACGTGCTGACTAGCCATCTCAGTATCTCTATCTGACTCTTGTCTCAGGTACTGTAACTGTCTTATGACGAACCATAGGATCAAACAGAACATTCATTGTCAATACAGTGTATCATAGTATAACCACAAACTGGCTCCGTCAATGTATTGGCAACTGCTTCAGAAAGGCTTAGGATGCTTTTATACAGGCAGCTCAATTCTGCTCTTTTGACACCAATTGGTCTTTTGCCCAATCACATAAGATCTTTTCACATGACATATTTTTCAGAGCTGATCTAATTGGTCAAATTTAGAGGGGGGGGGGGGGGAGATCCGAATTTTGCTTCCTGTGTGAACGCAGCCTTATTTGCTTTCCCTCCTCCAGACTAGAGGTTGACCGATTATGATTTTTCAACGCCGATACCGATTATTGGAGGACCAAAAAAGTCGATACTGATTAATCAGCAGATTTAAAAATAAAAAAATGTATTATTTATTTTTTACTTGTAATAATGACAATTACAACAATACTGAATTAACACTTATTTTAACTTAATATAAAACATCAATAAAATCAATTAAGCCTCAAATAAATAATGAACCCTGTTCTATTTGGTTTAAATAATGCAAAAACAAAGTGTTGGAGAAGAAAGTAATATGTGCCATGTAAGAAAGCTAACGTTTAAGTTCCTTGTTCAGAACATGTGAACATATGAAAGCTGGTGGTTCCTTTTAACATGAGACTTCAATATTCCAAGGTAAGAGGTTTTAGGTTGTAGTTAATTTACTATTTATAGGACTATTTCTCTCTATACCATTTGTATTTCATATGCCTTTGACTATTGGATGTTCTTATAGGCACTTTAGTATTGCCAGTGTAACAGTATAGCTTCCGTCCTCCTCCTCGCCCCTACCTGGGCTCGAACCAGGAACACATCGACAACACCCACACTCGAAGCATCGTTACCCATCGCTCCACAAAAGCCGCGGCCCTTGCAGCGCAAGGGGAATAACTACTCCAAATCTAAACGCGAGTGACGTTTGAAACAGTATTAGTGCACACCCAGCTAACTAGCTAGCCATTTCACATTGGTTACACCAGCCATTAGGCTGATAGGCTTGAAGTCATAAACAGCGCTGTGCTTGTGAAGAGCTGCTGGCAAAACCCATGAAAGTGCTGTTTGAATGAATGATTACGGGCCTGCTGCTGCTCAGTCAGACTGCTCTATCAAATCAGACTTAATTATAACATAACACACAGAACTATGAGCCTTTGGTCATTAATATGATCAAATCCGGAAACTATCATTTCGAAAACAAAATGTTTATTATTTCAGTGAAATATGGAACCGTTCGGTATTTTATCTAACGAGTGGCATCCCTAAGTCTAAATATTCTTGTTACATTGCACAACCTTCAATGTATGTCATAATTACGTAAAATTCTGGCAAATTAGTTCGCATTGAGCCATACAGCCCAAACTGTTGCATATACCCTGACTCTGCGTGCAATGAACGCAAGAGAAATGACACAATTTCACCTGGTTAATATGGCCTGCTAAACTGGATTAGTAGTTATAACTAGTGATTGATTGTTTTTTATAAGATAAGTTTAATGCTAGCTAGCAATTTACATTGGCTTCTACTGCATTCGCGTAACGGGCAGCCTAGTCTTGGAGTGCAATGGTTAGATCGTTGGACTAGTTAACTGTGTGGTTGCAAGATTGGAACCCCTGAGCTGTCAAGGTGAAAATCTGTCGTTCTGCCCCTGAACAAGGCAGTTAACCCACAGTTCCTAGGCAGTCATTGAAAATAAGAATGTTCTTAACTGACTTGCCTAGTTAAATAAAAGGTATAAGAAAAATAATATTAATAATCGGAAATCGACGCCCAAAAATACCGATTTCCGATTGTTATGAAAACTTGAAATTGGCCCTAATTAATCGGAATGGCCGATTTTAATCGGTCGACCTCTACTCCAGACCTCTGATTGTAAGATCCCAGAGGACCATAGATCAGGGCCATAGACCACTAACGGATTTGTCCATCAGTACAAAAAGTAAAATTGACTGAAGCTAGATGATGGCTAATGCAACAGTGTGCCTAGCAGATTTATTGAAGAATGGATTGAGAGGACACACACATTTTATTTTTCACTGAACCCACATTTTTCATTTTTAAATCACAGAATACATTTACATTTTAACGAGTTTACTAGAAATCACGCTTTTTCCTAACACTTTGATGCCAAAGTGATTCTGCTTGTGTCAATGACTTCTTTCTGTTGCCTTACTTGTGACCGCTTCTACTGCACTGTCAAATTCCTCCTTTGCATTGGACTGCAAATCGGGCCACAGCATTGGTCTGTTTTTTTATAAAGGAGGAGAGAGTAGCTACTGTCCACGAGGAGCTGAATCAAACTTTCTCTCCCATAAGGCTTGCCTTCTCCTCTTTCCACAAAATGTTGGCTCTTTCAGTGCAAGTCCTTGAGGGTTGTCTGCCTTGAGGGTTGTCTGCCTTGAGGGTTGTCTGCCTTGAGGGTTGTCTGCCTTGAGGGTTGTCTGCCTTGAGGGTTGTCTCACTTTCTTATTTTCTGTCTTTAATCTCAATGTTAATTTATTAAATTGTTTTTGTACTTTTTATTCCTTTTTTCCCCAATTGGTAGTTAGTCTGGTCCCATTGCTGCAATTCCCGTACAGACTCGGGAAAGGCGAAGGTTGAGAGCCATGTGTCCTCTGAAACACAACCCTGCCAAGCCACACTGCTCGCTTACCCTGGAAGCTAGTCACACCAATTGTGTCAGAGGAAACACTGTACTACTGGAGACCGAAGTCGGCGTGCATGTGCCTGGCACATCACAAAGAGTCGCTAGATCGTGATGGGTTAAGAACATCCCGGCCGGCCAAACCCTCCTGTAACCTGGACGACCCTGGGCCAATTGTGCGCAGCCTCATGGGTCTCCCGATCGCGGCTGGCTGCAACACAGCCTGGGATCAAACCTGCGATGCAGTGCCTTAGACCGCTGCGCCACTCGGGTGGCTCCCTTTCTTTATTTAACACAATGGAAACATGTAGTTTAGCTGCCATGATTAGTGTGTAATAATATTGAGGATTTCAATTAACTTACATGAGAATGGCAGTAACAGTAAAAATACATTTGATAATATTCTCTCCGGTCTCTCTTGACAATCCTCATAGTAACCGGAGAGAAACCATAAGCTGTTAGTCTCCCCTACTCACTTTTTGTCTCCAGGCATGCATGACAGCTAAGGACCGCCTCAGGAACACCTCTCCCATGCATCCTTCCTTCCACATGTCTAATCATCTGGCTATTTTTTTTGTGCTTCACAATTTGATGTTAAAGGATAAGTCTCCCTGTGTAGCTCTGTGGACTGGTGGGTGAAATTGGTGGCCCATAAGGTTTCTTCAGGCATACTTCCGTCCTGTTTTTCCCTTGACAATTTCCCTCTGTGGATCTTCCCAGGGGCTTATGTAACTCACTTCCTCCTCACCCTCCACTGTCAACAAGTGACTGGACAGTTCAGTGGGGCTTTCTGAGTAGAGACTCTGCGTGGAGAGTTGTAGACTCGGAGAAACCCTGAGGGCAGAGCTAGCCCTATAACCCCATTATGTGTCTTGTTGCTACCCTGGTTTAGAGTCCAGATCTGGAGGGGATACCATGGTACCTGGGTTCTTCACTCTGTAAATGTCCTTACGTATCTTGAAAGGTGCAAATAAAATGTGTTATTATTCTAGCCCATAGTTTTTTGGCGGTCAATGTAGCAGGACAAGATGATGCCAATATAGCTCTTGGTTGCTTAAATGAGGTCGATGATAGCTAATAGTTGTTGCAAAAGTTGACATGCTTGGCATTGCCTGGAGTGACAGGCTTTGGAATAGATTGTGTTAGGATGTCTCTCAGGTAGGCCTACAATATTATTGATCATCTTTGGAGAAGAGACTAATGTTTGATGCTACAGAACAGTGTAAGGAAATAAGAATCCAAGGCTTTGTATTGTTTCATGAACAAAAAGGTTGGAAAACACCCAATTGTCTTGCACACAATTGTTTTGGAAACTGCATTTTGATACATTCCAATTTGCAGTAACGGGCAGTAAGGTTTTAAAGCAAATAAAGGCCTTTCTAATGATGTTTTTTCCCATGTGTTGTTGTAGGCTTGTTTGGTCAGCCACTTTGCTGTTGAATTTCTTCTGCCACACGGTCATGCTCATGCCAATGGAAATCATGATATTGTGGCCACCTCAGAGGACACTTTGGCCTATAACCTACATTTCAATGGGCTTTTTTCCCAAATTACCCTTTGTGTCCCTCATTGAGAAACGGCACAATGTTTTCTTTGTCCCCTCGAGCAATGTATCTTCTCACATTTTTATCTCTTTTGTTTACAGAGAGTTCTCGTGATGCTATCTCAAGAATTGACTGTTGGCTTAATTTGTAACACCCTTGAGGACACTGGTGTCGTTGTTTTTCTGTATGTTTGTAAATGCTTTTATTAAATATCTGGGGTCATCTCTCTAAACAGTGCCAGTAGGGGCCTATGCCAGCAGATCCGGTCTGTGGGTCTGCTTGCTAATGAAGTCCCTGGGGACTGATCCAGTACTACTCAATATGTTGCGCATGTGTGTTCAGGAGATCATTTGTGCTCCCAGAAGCTCTGGGGAGGTTCTCTGAGGCACTCATTTGGCCATTTGCACATTTTATGTTTTTGTCAGACTATAGACAAAATGACGTTTTGGAGCGGGCTTGTACTTGTAGTAACATTTTGGGTTAAATTTCCAGAAATCCTCCACTGCAGCAAAGTTGAACCTTTTTATTTGGAATGCCAATGTTTTTTTTCTCTATTGACCTTCATCCATCCTTTTGAATCACTTTTTATTTCCAACGCACTGGCTTTTTTAATGCGATGACATTTAATTTGGTATTTCTGAGTTCAAACATCAGGGGCAAATCCTTTTCAGTTCTACCTCTAGCAAACACTGACAAGTTGGGAACTTCCCAAAGATGCAACTACCTCACAAAATATTGGTCACAGGTTTGATCCTCTCTCCCCTCTTAATTCCTTAACAGCCATGGTTTGACAGTGAGCATTTTATGATACAGTAGCAACAGATTTGAATGAATATGTGCTAGTACATATCATGTAAAAAAAACATGTCCCTTGGTAACCTAGTATATTACAATGATTGCCTACTTTTATGCCACAAGCAACTTACATTTTCCATAGTTCTTGAACTGGCTGACAATGACACCTGGAGAAAAATGATGAAAAGCAATACCATTTGTGTATTCATACCAAAGTTAGCCAAATATATCTCAACTCCACCATACCACATCCTCGGAGTTGAGTGCAGACGAGAGTTTTTGAAGGGAACTTCTGACTCCTTCAAGTCGCTGTGCAATCAATCATTTTTTTGAAGTATATTCTTACACCCTTAGCGTGTACCGATGTTTGTCCTCTGTTGCGTGCCTTTCTTTGTTTACTGAAATCCATAATTTTAATTAAAACAATAAGTACAACCGCCGACCTGTTGCTGTGCCGATTTGAATCTCAACAAGGAAACGGTCTGTGGTTTGTATTTGATTAATGTTTTATTAAAAAGTATGGATTTCAACAAACAAAGGCACGCAACAACAGAGGACAAACATAGGTAAACGGTAAGGAGGTAACCTTTTTGAAGTATCGATTTCACATTGAGTCAGAGGTTCACTCAAACTCTTGTCTGCATTAACTCCAGATGTGGTATCGTGGAGTTGAGATGTACTGGCTGGCTCTACCAAAGTAGGCCTAATGGTCTTAAAACGAGAATTAGCACACCACTCAATTATCTGCCTCATTGAATTGGTTCCTTCTGATGAGCTGTGTGTGTGACACATGAGCACAGTTTGCTTCCTCACAGGGTATTGATTGAGCAAACACAATGCGCAATGCTTTTGGAGGTTTGCGTCTGAAATTGAAAATGACACGTTGTATAAGCAATCAGTCTGTCTTTCATGCCCTGTCCTTCAGGCTAAAGTCACTTCTGATAGAATCTTATCTGAGGGCTGTGGTGACAGATTGGCAAAAGAGACTTATCCATCATACACCTTTTAATTACGTCTCTCTCCGTCAGTCATGAGAAGATCTTCCATTGTTCTCAACATCTGTTATTTTCTTCACTCTCAATGACTATGGGAGAATCTCAATTGCATACTCACGTCCTCTCGCCTCATTGTCAAAACCCATTGGAGGAGAAGGTCAGAGGGGAGGTTCTCCCTATGTTACAACATTTCTCAAGAGTCTAATTACATCTTTTGTGTTCGTTTCCTGCTTTTAGATGCGTTGTTTTCCTCCTGCGTATAATTTCCTGGTTTTTACTATGCTCTGTGAGCTGAATAAAGCTCATTTCAACTGATTTGGTAGAAATTCTAATTCTGCTCCCAACTCTGTATATTCAACTGCTTTGTGATTCCAAAAAAATAAATTCCTGGCCATGCATTTGCATTGAATGCCCTGTGGCATTTTCTCTGGTCTTAAAACCAGCTTTTGGCTGAATCATAATTCCACCCCTCCTAAACACTTTTTTTCTCCAGTAAAGATACGTTTGGAAAATGTAAACCTGCTCAGATGAAAGTTTTGGAGCTATTAATGTACTTTTTTAATCAAAAGGATTCTGAAGTTAAACTTGGTCAAACTGGAAAAAATCTGTAGAATAAGGAAAATATCCCCAGCCCATTGCCTTTGGCAGCCTTGTTATCGGATCATATTCCTTCCACTTGTGGAAACTGGAAGGCTCTGTCTTCAAAAGAGACGCAGTTGGCAGAATGTCGGCATGACAGAAGAGGCGACACTAGAGAGGGGGAGATGGGGAGAGATGGAATATGAAAACGAAGGCTTACTGGGACTTGAGTGAAGCTGCCCCCAGGTTTGTCACGACTCATTCCGCCCCTCAGCGCCTAGCTGTTCTCAGCTGATAAAGACACACGCGCAGACTGCACACTGGTCTAGCCCCTTGTCTTCTCATGTGATGAGAGGACCAGAGTCTTGTTACAGTAGGTGTGTATTAATAACTCAGCTGTGATTGACAGTATCACCATCCACTAACTCGCTGTGTGACAACATCCTGTTCCCTATACTACTTCATATTCCTGTTGCTGTGTTGGTTTCTCCATTTGAGTTGGTGTTATGATGGTACACAACTGTAAGTAAGTGGATGTCCTTTCTGGTGAACAGGCATGTTTCCAACTCCCTTCTGAGGTAATGCCAGAGAAGCACTCGGGTGCCATTCTCTGTGATTATGTATACAGTTACATATTAAATGCATGTACGTATAGGATACAGCAACTCATTTGAGGTCATGGTGCTCTGATGAAGGAGCTTTCTCAGACTATTGCGAGACTGTTGAAGGGATGCTATCCCACTGTTTTGAGGAGTTTAGTTTGCCTCTCATCTTCATCTAGCATTAGAACCTCACGATGCTTGAGTCATTTTCCCTCCTTGAACGTGGACAGAGGCACTTTCTTGTAGGCACTTTCTCCAACTTTCACAACTCGGAAATTATGCATTTGACGCTGGCACACTAAGTAGCCCACCCCCAGCTTTATTTTAGCTTCTTCTTTCTCTCCCTCACTCATTTCCAAGTCCCTTTCTTCTCTCGTCCCCCTGTCGGAAATGGGAGACTGGACAAGACAGGTGCTGTAATCTCTCGTTTGATCTCCTTTGATCTCTGTGCTGTCAACCCCAATGTTGTTGTTTTTTCTGACTGTTTTCCATGTTATTTGGTTAGTTCTCTTAGGCATCCTCATAGATAATTATGTTATCATGGGACTGCCCATATTTCCCTCTGGCCAACGCCAATTGGCGGCCAAACGTTTGCCTTAGGACGCAAAGGTGCGTCATGAGTCAGGGAAATGTTCTTAGTGGGGGAATGTTTTAGTGGGTGGAATATTAGGACAATTGACAAAGTTGCAGCTAAACAATGTAAGTTATTATGGTACAGATGTATGGACACTTAATCATCATGGTGCTTTTAATGGGATTATTTTAAATGTATGCTGTAGGACTAAAAACAGATCTGGCTATATAATCAATAAAATAATGGCCAACACTTTTTTGAATATAGATAGATAAATAATAGAGATCTGAGCTCATAAGCAACAAAATAATATTTTATTATGGTGAGAGATTATATTACTGTTTTAAGTACCTCAATGGATCGGAAAGGAAATCATTCCACAAACTATCATCCTCAAGCTCTTTAGGAGATTACAAAGATCATGGATACATTAGAACTAGTGGATATATGGAGGTTGAAAACCCTGACCTACTGAGATATACATGGAGGCTTAATCAAGCTTGATTACTTCCTAGTCTCGTTCTTGCTGGCATCAAAAGTTAAAAATAACATTTTAAAAAGTATTAATAGGAGACATGTTTTCTTTTGTCTCCTCCATTTCCACTGAATGATGTTAACTGTAAGGATTTCTTTCCTAATAAAAATTATAATAATAATGTAACATTTAGAAATTTACGGAAATACTGGTGTGAAGGTGAACTTACAGACTGAAATTTTTCATTCTGGAAAACACCAGGGCTTGACGATATACCAGTAGAGGTATATCAGATCTTTTTTTTATGTAATAAAGATCCATTATTAGCATATTTGAATTACTCTTATATAAATGGTAGACTTCCAGGTACTCAACAACGTCTGATTTCATTACTTCTAAAACAAGACCCAGGTGGTAAGTATAAAGATCCAGTCCATTTAACAACTGGAGGCCTCTAACATTTCATTGTTGTGATGTTATAATCCTGGCGAAATGCATAGCATATAGAATTAAAAGGTTATACCAGATATGGTTCATTCTGATCAGACAGGTTTTTACATGGACGATATATAGGACATAATATAAGACAATTACTTAAAACAATTGAACATTGTGAAACATTGAAGATACCAGGTCTGTTCTTCATAGCACATTTAAAAAAGGCATTTTGATAAAGTACAATTAGAATGTATATATAAATGCCTAGAATAGTTACATTTTGGTGAATCTCTTATACAATGGGTTAAAGTTATGTACAGCAACCCCAGATGTAAAATAGTAAACAGTGGTTTCTTCTCAAAGTATTGAGCTTTTCGAGGAGTAAAACAAGGCTGTCCATTGTCTCCATATTTATTATGGCCATGCTAGATATTAAAATTAGATCCAACAAGAACATCAAGGTGTTAGAAATCCAGGGGATAAAAACAAATGTGTCAATGTGCTGATGACCTTAGTTTTTTCTTAAGTCTGCAATCTGGATCCCTGCCCAGTCTCTCTCATTGAATATCTTGATCACTTTTCTAGCCTCTATGGATTAAAACCTAATCATGACAAGTGTACCATATGTATTGGATCGCTAAAAAAAATAGTGTTTACACTACCTTGTAGTTTACCAATAAAATGGGCAGATGGTGAAGTAGAGATATTGGTATTCGCATCTCAAAAAATATAAATGAATTTACCACAATTAATTTCAATAGAAAGTTAGCAAAACTAGATAAGATTCTGCAACCATGGAGAAGTAAATAGTTGTCTATTTATGGAAGAATCACATTAATTAACTATTTGGTTCTGTCACAGTTTACTACTTACTTACTAATGGCACTGCCTACTCCAGATTATTCGTTTAAAAAATCATATGAGCAAAAAATATTTCATTTTATTTGGAATGCTAAGCCAGACAAAATTAAACGTGCCTATTTATATAATGAATATGAGTTTGGGGGGCTACAAAAAACCACAAGGGTAACATTAAAGTATTAGAACATGAAGGTCAAACAATACAGCATCAAGACACTATCAAACATGTATCAGTCTTTCCACAACAGAGCCATCCTTGTGTGAGGGTGCGTGTGCATGATAGTGATATAAAATGCATGTCATAGATTCCTTTTTCATGACCACAATCTTGTGAAACTCGAACCCTCGAAGATCCCTCCCCCACAGTTCCCCAATAGCTGTCCCTCAACCATTCAAGACCCCTTCCACAGTCCCCCATCCCACAAGAACCCTCCCAATGCACCAACAACCAAGAGAATGAACTAAAGAGAAAAAGGAAAGACAGAAGAAAACGGCAAACAACAATGCACATTTGACAAATTTTTAAATAATACATTCAAAACAAAAGGACATCAAGGACAACGGAAATCATAACAGCAATGCCTTCTTTATGTTTCTGTGCATGTCTGGCACTATTACATGTATGTGTGTGTTCTCGTATGTGTTTATTTGATTGAAAGTGTGTGTATATGCATGTGTACAAACACCTGCACGGCGTCAGCCTCGGGAAAACCGGCATTAGTTGTAGAAACACTGCCACTTAGTGTCATTCAAATGTACTTTTATGTTTTATTTGGACTTTTCCCCCTTTTTTATCTTTTGACCATCATTCTCTCTCACACAGCAACTCCACTCCCAATTGTCTCCAATTCCACATACCAACCCTCAGCTTCCCACAGCCCATCCCATCTATCTCTGCTGGCCACCCGCTTCGTGTTTCTACTCAACACATATCTTTCAACTATGCTATGATGTTTAACGTACAATTTCAATCTATCAAATCAAATCTAATTTTATTTGTCACATACACATGGTTAGCAGATGTTAATGCGAGTGTAGCGAAATGCTTGTGCTTCTAGTTCCGACAATGCAGTAATAACCAAGTAATCTAACAATTCCAAAATTACTGTCTTATACACAGTGTAAGGGGATAAATAATATGTACATAAAGAATGAGTGATGGTACAGAGCAGCATAGGCAAGATACAGTAATGGTATCGAGTACAGTTTATACATATGAGATGAGTATGTAAACGAAGTGGCATATTTAAAGTGGCTAGTGATACATGTATTACATAAGGATGCAGTAGATGATATAGAGTACAGTATATATATACATATGAGATGAATAATGTAGGGTATGTAAACATTATACTAGGTAGCATTGTTTAAAGTGGCTAGTGATATATTTGACATAATTTCCCATCAATTCCCATTATTAAAGTGGCTGGAGTTGGGTCAGTGTCAATGACAGTGTGTTGGCAGCAGCCACTCAGTGTTAGTGGTGGCTGTTTAACAGTCTGATGGCCTTGAGATAGAAGCTGTTTTTCAGTCTCTCGGTCCCAGCTTTGATGCACCTGTACTGACCTCGCCTTCTGGATGATAGCGGGGTGAACAGGCAGTGGCTCGGGTGGTTGTCCTTGATGATCTTTATGGCCTTCCTGTAACATCGGGTGGTGTAGGTGTCCTGGAGGGCAGGTAGTTTGCCCCCGGTGATGCATTGTGCAGACCTCACTACCCTCTGGAGGGCCTTACGGTTGTGGGCGGAGCAGTTGCCGTACCAGGCGGTGATACAGCCCGCCAGGATGAAGTTTCTAACAATGTTTGAATGATGTCTGTGAGTATAACATAACTCATATGACAAGCAAAAACTTGAGAAAAAATCCAACCCGGAAGTGGGAAATCTGAGGTTTGTAGGTCTTCAATTCTTTGCTTATCCAAGCTACAGTGGAAATGGGGTAATGTTGCACTTCCTAAGGCTTCCACTAGATGTCAACAGTCTTTAGAACCTTGTTTCATGCTTCTACT
Organism: Oncorhynchus gorbuscha; assembly: GCF_021184085.1. NCBI lineage: Eukaryota > Metazoa > Chordata > Actinopteri > Salmoniformes > Salmonidae > Oncorhynchus > Oncorhynchus gorbuscha. The sequence goes on from NC_060178.1 coordinate 15,736,571, forward strand.
ATGAAGTGGGGCCCGAATGAGAGGGGAATGAGTCAGGTGTCTGGCAGAGAGCCACAAGCTCGTGACGCGCGTTCTTGTGAAAGTTACCTCGCGTTCCATTGCTTTTCTACAGACAAAGGAATTCTCCGGTTGGAACATTATTGAAGATTTATGTTAAACACATCCTAAAGATTGATTCTATACATCGTTTGACATGTTTCTACGGACTGTAACGGAACTTTTTGGACTTTTCGTCCGTACTTTGCGCTGGACTTGCACGCATAAGAAAGCTGTAAGAAAAACTAAGATAGTTGTGGGGGGGGGGGTGTTCAAAAAAACTTAAACTATAATTCAATACAACTAATGCATAATGGGAGAGGTTGGTGGTTGTGTGTGGGGGTTAGGGGTGGACTGAAGTAGATTATATTGTTCATTTGCATGGTCCACATTGCACCTTGCCCAGCCACTCTAATAAAGCACTCTTGTATTGGACTTGTTAGGAATTGTTGTGACAGATAGGGCCTGTCATAGTATCCAGCTATGTGAACCCCTGAGATTGTCTCTGTGCCCGACCTTGTCAGTGGAAATGCAATGTACTTGTTGATAAAGGATTATGAATTTAGTGGAATTGAATGGTTTTACTGAGGCGGGTGCTTAGATTGGCAAATGTAATAAGACTTCTCTGCCACAGTGATGATCAACTGATTTCAAATGGCCTGCACAGACTGCTCTATCCAGCTTCCCATGTTCTATTTATATTCAGTCACTTGTGAAGTCACTGTTGCCATCTCCCATAGAGCTGGGACGACAAACCAATAAAACGACATCGAACGCACCGATCACTTATCGCAGGCATTTTGCTGGTATTGGTCATTACCATAAGTAGCCTATACTAGAGAAATGTGAAGTTTGAAGTGAAATAATTTGCTAATATGGGTCATGGATAATGTTACAATTGACCGCTACAACCATAAACTAGTAGTAGTAGTTTTAAAGGATAATACAATTTTTAAAAACGGTGTTGCACTTTCATGTTTTATTAATTTTATTGTAATTGTCATCGTGATATGGCTTTTTGTCCATATGACCCAGCTCTACTCTTCCCTTTTCTCCATCATCTCCGGTTCTATCTCCTCTTGTTCTCCTCCCGTGTCTTTTCCTTTCCTCTACCTCAATTGTCATCCGTTTCCTTCTTCCTCTCGTCCTCCCCCTTCTTGGCCTCTTATCCATTTCCTGCTGTGGCTTAGGGGAGTGCTATTCTGCCTCATTGGCTTCGCCTATCAGCGACTGTTAAAAGGAACCATCTCCCTCCGATTCCATCACATGTCTTTCTCAAACCATTACTCTTTCCCTCTAACCTTTTTCTTTCTGTTATCCTTTCCTCCCTAACTTCCTCTCTCACACCCCAGATCTCCCTATAAGGTTCTTTCCTCACATATTTTCACCTTTCTTTTCACCACCTAACTCCTTCCATTAACTCTCCTATTAAATGTCTTCGCCTGTTCCCTTCCTCCTCAACTCCCCCTCTTTCCCCTCCTATCTTCAGGATGTTACTTTCTCACAGGCTGTGGGTGGGTGTGTTAAGTAAATCAATGTTAGCAAATGGCTGGGAAAGCATGGCAATCCAGATGCGTTCCTTCCCCTTGACATACTTGGTTGTATTCCTCTAAATTTGGAGTCGTTTACTTCAACACTTTAGTGAAATCAGGTGCTTCAGGCTCTTGGACATGTTAGTTGAAGTGCACTGCTATCCTGATTTCATATCATTATAAGGATGATATAATTACTGTCATAAAATATCTGACTGCTGTCCTTTCAGGAATTACAGCTGACATACTGCTTTCATGACTCACAAAGCATCATTCAAAGTTTGACCGTCATGGCAGTGTTTTGTCAGTTGATTTAGATTCCTGTTGGATTAATAGGGTATCAGAATTTTGTGCCAAACAGATTTTAGTACACTGATTTCCATCTTCCTGATTTTTATTTTATTTGTCTTTTTAAAGTGGGAAACCCATTAAAGTGGTGTTATTACAGACCTGTGTTATTGAACACACAGGTCTACAGGTGGTTACTGTAACCATTGTCTTCGTTATTTGGAGAACTTCCTTTGATTTCATAAGAGCTGGTCCATAAGCATTGTGAAGAGACCATGAGGTCAAGGCAATATACTCTTCCTTCTAGCCTCTATATTGTTGGTCATATACCCATGTGGGAAAAAAAACTCATTTTGAAAAGGAAATGAGCGAGAACCTGTCAGATCAATGTATTTTAAACTCAACCGTTTGCTTCGTTTCCAAAAAGTATGTGGACACCCCTTCAAATTAGTGGATTCGGCTATTTCAGCCACACCCATTGCTGATAGGTGTATAAAATCGAGCACACTGCCATGCAATCTCCATAGACAAACATTGGCAAAAGAATGGCCTGTACTGAAGAGCTCAGTGACTTTCAACGTGGCACCATAGGATGCTCCTTTCCAACAAGTCAGTTTGTCACATTTCTGCCCTGCTAGAGCTGCCCCGGGCAACTAAGTGCTGTTATTGTGAAGTGGAAACGTCTAGGAGCAATAACGACTCAGCTGCAAAGTGGTAGGCAACAGAAGCTCACAAAATGAGACTGCCAAGTGTTGTAGTGTGTAAAAAAAAAAATGCCGGTCCTCGGTTGCAACACTCACTACCATGTTCCAAACTACCGATAGAAGCAACTTCAGCACAATAACTGTTTGTCGGCAGCTTCGATAAATGGGTTTTCATGGCCGAGGAGCCGCCAGCAAGCCTAAGATCACCATGCACAATGCCAAGCGTCGACTGGCGTGGTGTAAAGCTCGCCTTCATTGGACTCTAGAGCGGTGGAAATGCGTTCTTTGGGGTGATGAATCACGCTTCACCCCCTCACAGTCCGACGGACAAATCTGGATTTGGGGGATGCCAGGAGAACGCTTCCTGTTCGAATGCATAGTGTTTACTGTAAAGTTTGGTGGAGGAGGAATAATGGTCTGGTGCTGTTTTTTTCATGGTTTGTGCTAGGCCCCTTAGTTCCAGTGAAGGGAAATCTTTACGCTACAGCATACAAAGACTTTCTTGACGATTCTGTGTTTACAACTTTGGAAGCAGTTTGGGGAAGACCCTTTCCTGTTTCAGCATGACAACGCCCCCGTGCACAAAGTGAGGTCCAAACAGAAATGGTTTGTTGAGAATGGTGTGGAAGAGCTTGACTGGCTTGCACAGAGCCCTGACCTCGTCCCTATCAAACACCTTTGGGATGAATTGGAACGCCGACTGTGAGCCAGGCCTAATCGCCCGACCTCACTAATGCTCTTGTGGCTGAATGGAAGCAAGTCCCTGCAGCAATGTTCCAACATCTAGTGGAAAGCCTTCCCAGAAGAGTGGAGGCTGTTACTGCAGCAAAGGGGGGACCAACTCTATTTTAATGCCCATAATTTTGTAATGAGAGGTTCGAGCAGGTGTCCACATACACTACATGGCTACAAAAGTAGCCAGTTAGCTGCTGTTTTCCCCTCAGGTAAATGGGATGTTACTCTTCTGTCATAGCCCTTATTCAAACGATACATAGTTATTGAGAACTCACTTCAAGGTTTGGTTATGATGTCCTCGACCTGAGACAACCTTGCATTGACTGGAACATGACTGGAACATGACATCTTAATGTCCATAGTTGTAGAATACAAAACATATTGAAACCCCATTAAACCAGCAGACATGACTTCATCAACACGAAACGAAGAAGACAACAGTGCCGCAAACGAGAGACAAATTCTATCTGTATATGGTTGTATGTTTTACATAAGTGTACATTGAAGAGCTATGGAATTTGAAATACAGCCCCTGCCACTATGCTGCTGGAGAAGAGAAAACAATGAAGGTGCTTAAAGTGACGCTCCAAAGATTTTGTTTAATTTCACCTAGGATTGCCACGGTACCAGTATTGCGATATTACCATACCTGATTTTTTTTTTCCATGGCAAAAAGGAAAACACAAAGCAGACTTAAATATTTTGTATGTAACATGGCTTGGAAAGGAAATGTGTGATTCTGGGTGATAGCATCAGGCTGTTTGTCTCCAATGTTAGAACTGTTTTCCTCTAAATTAAGTCTGCTTCATGTTTTGTTTCCTTACCACGATACCGCTGAGTATGGTGATACTGGTATCGTCACAACCCTAATTTCAGCTAGTAGTTTTGAAAGTAGTGCTCACGAGCAGAAATGGGTCCCTGAAAATTGTGCACAATTGTTTGCTATGTTATCGATGTCATATATGTTACGTCCTGCAAAAGGAAGAGAAGGGAAGAAAGAAACCTGAAGATATCGATACAAATTTGTAAGTGCTTAAGATCCTATACCGCATTTTGTTGGTCCTCTGTAGCTCAGTTGGTAGGGCCTGGCGCTTGTAACGCCAGGATAGAGGGTTCAATGGCCGGGACCACCCATATGTAAAGATGTATGGAAGTGTGACCTATGTTGCTTTGGATAAAAGCGTCTGCTAAAAGGCATATGTTCGTCTGAATGGCTTTGCTCTTGAGACTCTTTCAGCAAGCCCCTCCACATGAGAAAGGCAGGGATACATGGCTAACAAGGGTCTCTCTCTCACACTTATTACACATTTTTTTTGTTTCAGCCTGAATTCAAAATGGATTATATACAGTACCAGTCAAAGGGTTGTACACACCTACTCATTAAAGTGTTTATTTTTTTATTTAGACTATTTACTACATTGTAAAGACATCAACTATGAAATAACACATGGAATCATGTAGGAAGCAAAAAAGTGTTAAACAAATCAAAATATATTTTGTATTTGAGATTCTTCAAACTAGCCACCCTTTGCCGTGACAGTTTTTCACACTTTTGGCATTCTCTCAACCAGCTTCATGAGGTAGCCACCTGGAATGCATTTAAATTAACAGGTGTGCCTTAAGTTAATTTATGGAATTTCTTTCCTTAATGCAATTCTTTCCTTAATGCATTTTCGCCAATCAGTTGTTGTGACGAGGTAGGGGTGGAATACAGAAGATAGCCCTATTTGGTAAAAGACCAAGTCCATATTAGGGCACGAACAGCTCAAATAAGCAAAGAGAAACAGTCCATCATTACTTTAAGACATGGTCAGTCAATCTGGAAAAACCATCAAGTGCTATGATGAAGCTGGCTCTCATGAGGACCACTACAGGAAAGGAAACCCCATAGTTACCTCTGCTGCTGAGGATAAGTTCATTAGTTACCAGCCTCAAGATTGCAGCCCAAATAAATGTTTTTTACTGAGTTCAAGTATCAGACACATCTCAACATCAACTGTTCAGAGGAGACTGCGTGAAAAAGGCCATGGTCGAATTGCTGCAAAGAAACCACTACTAAGGGTCACCAATAAGAAGAGACTTGCTTGGGTCAAAAAGCAATGGACATTAGACCGGTGGAAATCTGTTCTTTGGTCTGATGAGTCCAAATTTGATTCCAACTGCCGTGAGACGCAGAGTAGGTGAACAGCTGATCTCCGTATGTGTGGTTCCCACCGTGAAACATGGAAGAGGGGGTGTGGGGGTGCTTTGCTGGTGACTCTGTTTGTGATTTATTTAGAATTCAAAACACACTTAACCAGCAAGGCTACCCACAATAATAGTCCCACCATTTTTTCCCCACCAGAACAATGTTCCAAAAGACCTCCAGGCTGTGTAAAGGCTATTTGACCAATAAGGAGAGTGATGGAGTGCTGCATCAGATGACCTGGTCACCACAATCACCTGACCTCAACTCATTTAAGATGGTTTGGAATGAGTTGGACTGCAGAGTGAAGGAGGGAACCTCCTTCAAGACAGTTGGAAAAGGTTTCCAGGTGAAGCTAGTATAGAGAATGCCAAGAGCTTACAAAGCTGTCATCAAATAAAATGTTTTGTCACATGTGCCAAATACAACGGGTATGTATAGATAGATCTTACAGTAAAATGCTTACTTACAAGCCCTTAACCAACAATGCAGTTTTAAGAAAATCCCCCCCAAAAAGTAAGCAATAAGAATAACAAATAATAAAGAGCAGCATTAAATGATAATAGCGGAGCTATATACTGGGGGTACCGGTACATAGTCAAGTTTAGACGCTTCTTTGACCTAGACTTTGTTCTCCGGGTACCGCTTGTTGTGCGGTAGCAAAGAGAACAGTCAGCCACAAGGGTGTCAGCCACAAGGGTGGCTGAAGTCTTTGACAATTATTAGGGCCTTCATCGCACACTGCCTGGTATAGAGGTCCTGTATGGCAGGATGTTTGGCCCATGTGATGTACTGGGCCAAACACACTATCCCCTGTAGTGCTTTGCGGTCGGAGACCGAGCAGTTACCATACCAGGCAGTGATGCAACCCGCCAGGATGCTCTTGATGGTGCGGCTGTAAAACCTTTTTGAGGATCTGAGGACCCATGCTTAATCTTTTCAGTCTCCTGAGGGGGAATAGGTTTTGTCGTGCCCTCTCAACGTCTGGCTTGGTGTGCGTGGACCATGTTAATTTGTTGGTGATGTGGACGCCAAGGAATTTGAAGCTCTCAATCTGCTCCACTACTGCCCCGTCGATGAGAATGGGGCGTGCTCGGTCCTCCTTTTCCTGTAGTCCACAATCAACTCCTTTGTCTTCATTACGATGAGGGAGAGGTTGTTGTCCTTGCACCACATGGTCAGTTCTCTGAACTCCCTATAGGCTGTCTCATCCTTGTCAGTGATCAGGCCTACCGCTGTTGACATCGGCAAACTTAATGATGGTGTCATGCCTGACCGTGCAATCATGAGTGAATAAGGGAGTACAGGATGGGACTGAGCACGCAACCATGAGAGGCCCCTGTGTTGAGGATCAGTGTGGCAGATGTGTTACCTACCCTTACTACCTGGGGGTGGCCCGTCAGGATGTCCAGGATCCAGTTGCAGAGGGAGGTGTTTAGTCCCAGGGTCCTTAGCTTAATGATGAGCTTTGAGGGCACTATGGTGTTGAACGCTGAGCTGTAGTCAATGAATAGCATTCACACACAGGTGTTCCTTTTGTCTATGTGGGGATTGCAGTAGAGATTGCATCTATTGATCTGTTGATGCGGTATGCAAATTGGAGTGGGTCTAGGGTTTCTGGGATAATGGTGTTGCAATGAGCCATGACCAGCCTTTCAAAGCATTTCATTGCTACGGGTCGGTAGTCATTTTAGGCGGGTTACCTTCGTGTTCTTGGGCACAGGGACTATGGTGGCCGGCTTGAAATATGTTGTTATTACACACTCAGACAGAGAGGTTGAAAATGTGAGTGAAGACACTTGCCAGTTGGTCAGCGCATGCTCGGAGTACACATCCTGGTAATCTGTCTGGCTCAGCTGCCTTGTGAATATTAACCTGTTTTGAAGGTTTTACACACATTGGCCGCGGAGAGCGTGATCCCACTGTCGTCCTGAACAGCTGATGCTCTCATGCATGTTTCAGTGTTACTTGCCTCGAAGCGAGCAAAGAAGTTATTTAGCTCGTCTGGTAGGCTCGTGTCACTGGGCAGCTCTCGGCTGTGCTTCCCTTTTTAGTCTGTAATAGTTTGCAAGCCCTGCCACATCCGAGCGTCGGAGCCAGGGTAGTACAATTCGATCTTAGTCCTGTATTGAAGCTTTGCCTGTTTGATGGTTCATCGGAGGGTAGAGCGGGATTTCTTATAAGCTTCCGGGTTAGTGTCCCACTCCTTGAAAGCGGCAGCTCTACCGCTTAGCTCAGTCCGAATGTTGCTTGTAATCCATGGATTCTGGTTGTGGTTTGTACATAGTCACTATGGGCATGACGTCCTCGATGCACTTATTGATGAAGCCGTTGAATAGTACAACGTAGGCAAAGGGTGGCTACTTTGAAGAATCTCAAAATTGTTTAACACTTTTTTGTTTACTACATGATTCCATATATGTTATTTCCTGAGTGGGTGTATCAAAGTTTGACTGGTACTGTATATATATTTTTTCACCCATCTACACACAATACCCCATAATGCAAAGTGATAACATGTTTGAATTTCTAAGTCTAAGAGCTTTGCACACCTGGATTGTACAATATTTGCACAAATCTTCCAGCTCTGTCAACTTGGTTGTCGATCATTGCTAGACAGCCATTTGCAAGTCTTGCCATAGATTTTCAAGATAGTTCAATGTCTTGGAAAGCAACTCCAGTGTATATTTGGTGTTATGTTTTAGGTTATTGTCATGGATGCTGTAGCTTTGTAGTGACCGGATGTATTGATACTCCATCCAAAGTGTTATTAATAACTTTCAACATGTTCAAAGGGATATTAAATGACCTACAGTGGTTCCTCCTTTAAAAGTTGCAAGCTTGCACTGCCGGACTTTGAGGTACCCAGCGTCACTGCTTCATTGCTCCAGACTACCACAAGAGGGAGTTGGAGCACTCGTTATGCATTTGGGTCCCAAGGTTTTTATATGACCAATCATATCGTGTGGTTCCAATGATGAATTTTGACGCAAGCTACTCTTGCGTTCTTCAACAAAGATGGCTGACAAAACATTACGGTGGAACCAAATGTAAGTTATAACATAACAAGTCTAGCAAAAACTGTACACTTGAGAGGAATATGTTAGTTAATGTAGAGACAAACGTTTGTGCATTTTTTGTTGTTGTCAAAGTTAACTTGCTAAATAGCGATTTTCGTAAGTGATCTGACTAGCTAACATTAGCCAGCTAGCTAGTGTTAGGAGAATGAATTTGTAATTCCTGTTTTAATGTTTTAGGGACTCCTGAGGAAACAAGCAAACCAGGCTGTCTTGTGAAACAGTGGATGTAAAGAATCTAGCTAGCTAAAGCATTTACTTCAAATTGAATGTACAACTGTGTAAACTTGCCTTGCAATGCAGCTGAAGTAACATAGCTAGCTAACTATTTACTTGCTTATTGTGTAGTGGAGGATAACAAATAACTATGCCTATGGATGTGTAGCTGGCTACAGGTATGTAGCCGATCTGTGTATGGACCCTAAAACGTTACGTTCTAAAATAATATTCATACCAATCTATGAACCTCCCCTATCATAGTTGTTGTATCAAATTCAAGTCCGAATGGCATTAATGAAGCCTATGGATAGAGTAGAATATAATGACTTTATTGTGCCAATTATGCAAGTCCTATATACACATGTACTGTAGTTATTACCAGGCATGAGATACCCATATTGTAGCCTGTACATTGAATATATTCACTGATCATGTCCTCTTCCTTGGCAAATAAAGGTGTGGTTCAGGTATGAATCTCTGAGACATGACTGAAAAAGAATATCAAACTCCATTATTTGAATGATGCTGTGTATGCATTTATGTATTATAATTTTACACTTCAACAGTGTTTACTGCTCCCGGGACATCAATGATTATACTTTGTAACTACGCAATGGACTATAAACATGATTGATTTGTAATTCATATATACAGAAAAAAACTATGCATATCTAACTCTCTTCAGCTGCATTAATCTGAGGACACAGGATAGTATTTCAATGTATTTTACCACTACAATCTGTTCCTCGGACGAACAACTTGTGTAGAAAGTAAACATCCGCACCTCGATGGTGTCAACTGTGCTTATGTCTACGTAATGAAAAAGTAGGGAAAAATAAACTTCGGACTATTTCTGGTCTAGCGATCGATCGTCAAACGAGCTCGCTGCCCAGACTTACATAATTACAAAGAGGAGATTCTCCTGATTTTAAAATGGTACCCGTGTAACAGTTTTGCTTTCGTCCCTCTCCTCGCCCCTACCTGGGCCCGAACCAGGGACCCTCTGCACACATAGACAACAGCCTCCGTCGAAGCATCGTTACCCATCGCGCAACAAAAGCCTACTTTCTACACGGTATTTCAGAGCACTCAGTATACCAGAGCGCAGAAAAATTACTTTACGAGCGCTCAACACCCGTTGAATATGGCCTGTGTCAGTAAACGTCGGGAAAAAAACGTAATTTATATTGTTTCCAGCAGGACGTTTACAGTCACCAACGCTCTGGTTAACACTAAAACTGCCTTACTAGCACTGCTAGGGTGAGAAATGGTTTGGTCTCATTTGTGTCTGGAAGTAGCTAGCCAACATTAGCTTGGGTGCTTGACTGCCGTTGCAAGGTCAAAACGCTCAAATCAACCCTACTCCTCAGCCCGAACGTCCAGTGTGCTCTCCAAGAGCAAAACGGTCTGAATTTACAAACGGACAATTTCTCTGAATGGAAACACCATAATATTAAGCCAAATTTTCTAAAATCAATCCCATATACTATGTTATTACAAAAAAGTTTTTAATACCAATAGGGTGTACTATCAAATGTTTCTCAAATATGCTGGTGGTCAAACTAGCAATAACTTGCATTAACAGAAGAAATGGCTAAGAATGGAATGACGTGCCACAGAATGCTGCAGCAGCACGCAGGGTGTCCCGCAGTATGACGCAACTTTTAAAGGAGAAACCACTACCAATAGGCGCCCTTCTTTGTCAGGCTTTGGAAAACATTTGTAGAACCTTACAGATAACTGTATGTGTGGTACAGAGATGAGGTAGGTAGTCATTCAAAAACATGTTAGACTCACTCTGTGTGCAGTAATAGTGTTTATGTAAATGATTGTGACTTGTTAAGCACATATTTACTCCTTAACTTATTTAGGCTTGCCCATATCATAGGGGTTGAATACCTATTGACTCAAGACATTTCAGTGTTTTATTTAATCTGTAAAATGTTCAAACCATTAATTCCACCTTGACATTATGGGATATTGTGTGTAGGCCCATTTTAAATTCACCTGTAAACACAATAAAATGTGGAAAAAGTCCAGGGGTTTGAATACTTTCTGAAAGCACTGTAACTCTCAGATCAGCTGTTTGCTCAGAGTTTGGGGGAGGTTCACACGTGTGTGTGTTAGCCTTCAAGTCTCTAGATGGGTGATCTAGTATTCAAAGTGCATTGGAATACTGAACTTCATGAATGCATTTGAATGATGCTTAACAATGTCAATGTCAATACTTGTTCTATTTAGAATGTATTCTGAAATAGCTAAAGGCGCATTAGGCCTAAGTGCGTTTTCAAAAGCAGATTGTCAGTTAGTCTTAGTAGTTTGATTTGCAAAGCAGGTGGAAGGTGTATTTAACTATAGGGTGTGTTCTTTCCTAAGGCCACAGGTGTCATCTTTCTGGCAGGATTTTGTATCTTGTTCACCAGGATTTACTACATCTTGAATGCTTGTTTTCCTTCATACAGCATCTCCCCTATCTGGTGGCAGTCTGTCAGACTGTCAGTGTTATTTCCCTGCTGAAAGGGAAAATCCTTGGTGTGGATTGACTGATTTCAGGGATTGGAACTGTCTGACTTGAGTGCTTCCAACACAAGGCTACTGCAGATTGTCTGGTATGATTATTGTATGTAGGAGATTTGTGTGTGCTTGTGCAGTGTAATACCTAAAGACATACCGAAAGCAGAAGTTGGGGGATTTGCAGCGCTTGAAGGCTCTTTTGTATCAATGTTGTATTACATCTGTGCGCATACAGTGTGTGTCACTAAGCGAGAGAATGTCTACTGTAGTTCTCACCTGTATGATTGTTGACATATGGAGAAAATATGCATTACTCCCAATAAGCAGCGGTTAGCTCTCTGGTCTAGAGAAGCCGATACTTGTCATGCGGTGGAACTGATGTTGCCATGACGATGCCGGGAGACGTCACGCTCTAAATGTGGTGCAGTCAACACGCTGTCACCAAGAGAGGGGTGGAGAAGAGTGTGTGTGTGTGTGTGTGTGTGTGTGTGTGTGTGTGTGTGTGTGTGTGTGTGTGTGTGTGTGTGTGTGTGTGTGTGTGTGTGTGTGTGTGTGTGAGAGTTAGGCAACCTTCTTGAATATTGTTCCATTTTGAGACATTCAGTTACATAGCATTGTTTAAGTCCTTCTGTAGCTCAGTTGGTAGAGCATGGCGCTTGTAACGCCAGGGTAGTGGGTTCGATTCCCGGGACCACCCATACGTAGAATGTATGCACACATGACTGTAAGTCGCTTTGGATAAAAGCGTCTGCTAAATGGCATATATTATTATATATATAAGTATTCCGGATGTAATGTTAATGGAGACTAACATGGCTGCCATAGAATGTTGAAGTGTCATGCAAAATGCATAATAATGCAGAAAACACATTTATTACTCTTTCGGACATCAATATGGCAGCCACTCCGGTTGAGAATACTCAGAAAACTGTTGTGACGTAGGTGCAATCCATGAACAGAGCAATTGTTTTGCCTGGTTCTCAATGGTTTTAGTGGAGCTGGGGGTCTCCTTGTCCCCCGACTCCGCTAAGACCATTGGGAACCATGTCCCGTTTTCAAGGCACAGCTTGGAATATTCCAGAAAATTATGTCATGGCTTTAGAAGCTTCTCAAATCAAATCAAAGTTTGTGTCACGTGCGCCGAATACAACGTGTAACCCTTACAGTGAAATGCTTACTTACAGGCTCTAACCAATGGTGCCAAAAAAAGATTGTGTGTAGGTAAGTAAAGGAATAAAACGACAGTAGAAAGACATTTGAAAAAAGAGTAGCAAGGCTATATACAGACACTGGTTAGTCAGGTTTATTGAGGTAGTATGTACATGTAGGTATCGTTAAAGTGACTATGCATATATGATGAACAGAGAGTAGCAGAAGCATAAAAAGAGGGGGTGGTGGGTGGTGGGACACAATGCAGATAGTCCGTGTAACCGTTGGTTACCTGTTCGGGAGTCTTATTGCTTGGTGGTAAAAACTGTTGAGAAGCCTTTTTGTCCTAGACTTGGCACTCTGGTACCGCTTGCCATGCAGTAGTAGAGAGAACAGTCTATGACTGGGGTGGCTGGGGTCTTTGAAAGGGCCTTCCTCTGACACCGCCTGGTGTAGAGGTCCTGGATGGCAGGCAGCTTTACCCCAGTGATGTACTGGGCCATACGCACTACCCTATACGCACAATTGCCGTACCAGGCAGTGATGCAACCAGTCAGGATGCTCTCGATGTTGCAGCTGTAGAACCTTTTGAGGATCTCAGGACCCAAGCCAAGTCTTTTTAGTTTCCTGAGGGGGAATAGGCTTTGTCGTGCCCTCTTCACGGCTGTCATGGACCAATCTAGTTTGTTGTTGATGTGGACACCAAGGAATTTTAAGCGCTCAACCTGCTCCACTACAGCCCTGTCGATGAGAATGGGGACGTGCTCCTTTTCCTGTAGTCCACAATCATCTCCTTAGTCTTGGTTACATTGAGGGATAGGTTGTTATTCTGTCAACACCCGGCCAGGTCTCTGACCTCCCTATAGGCTGTCTCATCATTGTCGGTGATCAGGCCTTCCACTGTTGTGTCGTCAGCAAACTTATCCTTTTGCGTGTAGGGGGCAGTATTTTTGTTTTTGGCTAAAAAAACATACCCATTTGAAATGGCCTATTTCTCAGCCCCAGAAACTAGAATATGCATATAATTGTCAGATCAGGATAGAAAACACTCTAAAGTTTCCAAAACTGTAAAAATATTGTCTGTGAGTATAACAGAACTGATATTGCAGGCGAAAGCCTGAAGAAAATCCAATCAGGAAGTGCCTCTTATTTTTGAAACCTCTGTTCCTATGCATGCCTATCCTCCATTTAAAGGGATATCAACCAGATTCCTTTTTCTATGGCTTCCCTTAGACATAGTTTCAGGCTTTTATTTAGAAAAATAAGCGTGAAGGATCACATTGTGTGAGTGGATAGGTGGGGGCTCTGAGTGAGTTTTGCGCAACTGAGTAAAGCGGCCATTGTTTCTCCCGCTGTTATTAAAAAAGCTACACACACTGATAAATTATTGAATATATATTTTAAAAACAACTTGAGGATTGATTATAAAAAACGTATGACATGTTTCTGTGGACATTGGATATTATTTGGAATATACATCTGCGTTGTCGTGACCGCTCTTTCCTGTGGATTTCTGAACATAACGTGACAAACAAACGGAGGTATTTTGGGTATAAAAATAATCTTTATGGAACAAAAGGAACATTTTGTTGTTTAACTGGGAGTCTCGTGAGTGAAAACATCCGAAGATCATCTGCCCTGTGGGTTGTTTGGAGAATATTGTGTGAGTCCTGCTTGCTGCTGCTGCTGTTGTTGTTGTTGAAGACATCTTTGTCTAATCCGAGGTGAGTGATCGCTGTCCTGATGTCTAGAAGCTCTTTTCTGCCATAAGATACGGTTGCAGAAACATTATGTACAAAATACTTTATACTTTAACTATCGCGACCCCCCAACCCCCCCACACAATTGGTTAGGAGACCATAAAACAGTTTCCTAGGCTAATTGACATCATTTTAGTCAATTGGAGGTGTACCTGTGGATGTATTTCAAGGCATACCTTCAAACTCAGTCTCTCTTTGCTTGACATAATGGGAAAATCAAAATAAATCAGCCAAGAACTCAGAATAAAAATTGTAGACCTCCACAAGTCTGGTTCATCCTTGGGAGCAATTTCCAAATGCCTGAAGGTACCACGTTCATCTGTACAAACAATCGTATGCAAGTATAAACATCATGGGACCACGCAGCCGTCATACCGCTCAGGAAGGAGATGCGTTCTGTCTCCTAGAGATGAATGTACTTTGGTGTGAAAAGTGTAAATCAATCCCAGAACAACAGCAAAGGACATTGTGAAGATGCTGGATGAAACAGGTACAAAAGTATCAATATCCACAGTAAAATGAGTCTTCTATCAACATAACATGAAAGGCCGCTTAGCAAGGAAGAAGCCACTACCCCTAAACTGCCATACAAAAGCCAGACTATGGTTTGCAACTGCACATGGGGACAAAGATTGTACTTTTTGGAGAAATGTCCTCTGGTCTGATGAAACAAAAATAGAACTGTTTGGCCTTAATGACCTTCGCAATGTTTAGCGGAAAAAGGGGAAGGCTTGCTTGCAAGCAGAAGAACACCATCCCAACCTTGAAGCACAAGGGTGGCAGCATCATGTTGTGGGGGTGCTCTGCGGCAGGAGGGACTAGTGCACTTCACAAAATAGATGGCAACATGAGGAGGGAAATTATGTGGGTTATATTGACGCAACATCTTAAGACCTCAGTCAGAAAGTTAAAGCTTGGTCACAAATGGGTCTTCCAAATGGACAATGACCCCAAGCATACTCCCAAAGTTGTGGCAAAATGGCTTAAGGACAACAAAGTCAAGGTATTGGAGTGGCCATCACAAAGCCCTGACCTCAATCCTATAGAAAATGTGGGCAGAACTGAAAAAGCGTGTGCAAGCAAGGAGGCCGACAAACCTGACTCTGTTAGACCAGCTCTGTCAGGAGGAATGGGCCAAAATTAACCCAATTTATTGTGGGAAGCTTGTGGAAGGCTATCCAAAATGTTTGACCCAAGTTAAACAATTTAAAGGCAATGCTACCAAATACTAATTGAATGTATGTAAACTTCACTCACCCAATAATAGCTGAAATAAATAATTCTCTACTATGATTCTGTCATTTCACATTCTTAAAGTTGTGATCCTAACTGACCTAAAACGGGGACGTTTTACTAGGATCCAACTGTAAATGGCTTACTCACATCGGCCACGGAGAATGAGAGCTCACAGTCCTTGGGAGCGGGCCGCGTTGGTGGAACAGTGTTATCCTCAGTGGGCAAAGAAGGTATTTAGCTTGTCCGGGAGCAAGATGCTGGTGTCCGCCACGTGGCTGTTTTTCCCTTTGTAATCCATGATTGTCTGGAGTCCCTGCCCCATACGTCTCGTCTCTGAGCCATTTACTTGCGACTCCACTTTTTCTGTACTGACGTTTTCTGTACTGCCTTACGGAAGTAATGGTTTTAGCGGAGCTGGGGATTTCCTTGCTCCCAGTAGCCAAATCAAACTCTCTGCACCATATTGTGACATTTTCTTGATAAATACCTATACGTGTATACATAGATTTAGGAATTAGAATACTAAGATAGACATGAAGTGTCTTATGATTGTCCAAAGGTCAGCCATGTTGGTCAGGGAGTTGGTCAACCATGGTTTGCCAGTACTGTGATAAGATATTGTGTAAAACAATGAATGTGAAGTATTTTTTTTTGCACTGTATGCGTGTCAGCTAGCTGGCCAGACATTTCTTTTTTTATAGGAATGGTTGCTTTAATTTTTCAAATTAACTGCCAATATGCCAACATTCCATTCAAACAATGCAGTCAATACACAGCCATACACTGGCTCAAATCAGTTGATACACAAGTTTGTAAATGCAAAAAGTACTAATCGTATCATAATAGCACTCAGAGCTAATAAACATTTTATCATCTGTTTACATATATTTTAGTCTATTTACACAGAAAATTGCTATAAAACCTGTATAAACTGTGTTTAGATTTTTGACAATATTTTAGGTTGACTATAATTTCATTACATGTCTTACTTTTATTTTCCTGCATAAGTGAAAGCAGGAAATACATCACCTATGCCTCTACTGCCATTCATTCCAATTAGACTGGTTTTGGATTTCTCCCTGACCAAGATGGCTGCCATTTTCACCCCATTATGGAACTTTGAGGGTTTATGACATACTGTATCACTAAAAAGTCTACATGGCTATAAGGATGTTTTTAGCCTTCAGGCTTAAACCTCTTAGGGATCCCTTAAAGCGCCAATCGCGTTAGTGGGATAGATTTGAAAACATCCGTTGAAATTGCAGAGCGCCACATGCAAACTACAGAAATATCAATATTCAACATTCACGAAAATATAAGTGTAATACATCAAATTAAAGCTTAACTTCTTGTTAATCCAGCCACTGTCACATTCCAGAAAGGCTTTATGGGGAAAGCACACCATGCGATTATCAGAGGACAACACCCCGCATACAAACACATGAAAATCATTTTTCAACCGGGCAGGAGCGACACAAAAGTCAGAAATAACGATATTATAAATGCCTTACCTTTTTGAAGATCTTCTTTTTGCAATCCCAAATGTCTGTGACACAATGAATTGTCATTTTGTTGGATTAATTCCTTCTTTATATCCCCAAAATGTCAATTTATTTGGTGCGTTTGATTCAGAAATACACCGGTTCCAACTCGCCCAACATGACTACAAAGTGTCTAATAAGTTACCTGTAAACTTGGTCCAAACATTTCAAACAACGTTCCTAATCCGACCTTTGGTGTCCTAAAATGTAAATAATCTATCAAATTTAAGACTGGATAAACAGATTCCAATAGCGAAGAAAATTAACACGCGCACCAAAATACTAGAGACCTTAAGAGTGACACGTACAAAGAACAGCACTACTTCTTAATTTCTCAAAAGAAAAAAATCGAACAATTTCTAAAGACTGACATCTAGTGAAAGCCATAGAAACTGCAATCTGGGTGCTAATAAATCAGGATTCCCATAGAAAAGTATTGG
The DNA here is from genome assembly GCF_021184085.1 of Oncorhynchus gorbuscha. Taxonomy (NCBI): domain Eukaryota; kingdom Metazoa; phylum Chordata; class Actinopteri; order Salmoniformes; family Salmonidae; genus Oncorhynchus; species Oncorhynchus gorbuscha. Next base: position 15,753,987 of record NC_060178.1, read on the forward strand.
AAAACACGATGACCTCAATTGTTTTCCCCTGGATGGGTGTGCTCTGGGTTTCGCCTGCCAAATAATTTCTGTTATACTCAGACATTATTTAATCAGTTTTAGAAACATTAGTTTTTTTCTATCCAATACCATCATGCACATTCTAGCTTCTGGGCCAGAGTAACAGGCAGTTTACTTTGGGCATGCTTTTAATTCGGACGTGAAAATACTGCCCCCTATCCCGAAGAAGTTTTAAACAAGTTTCCCCAGCCAATGTGTTTACATGCGCAATGGAAGAAAGACTTATCTGACACGGAGTTCCATGAAGAAAGTGTTCACACTAAAATGTAACCCATTGCAGCATTGCTTGGGTGTGTGTTTGACAGTGTTAGTATATCACGGTCTTCCACTAGGATAGAGGCAAACTGTAACCTCTGGTCCTCACAATTTCCATAAATAGCTGTGTATGTGTGTGTGTGCACTTGGTTGCATTTGTTCTCTCCCGAGGGTGTGTCTCAGATCACAATAGAACAGTCACCCTTGGTGCTCCTCTTAAATGATTTCAATAGCTCTGACCGATGCAGAGCAGGCAACACACAATTAGTCAATTAGTCCTGACTGTAGCAGAGCAGGTCCACCCACCATGCCCTGCTGTGCTCTGGGAGACTAATGAAGAGGAACTGGAGAGAGGAAACCCAAGAAGGGAGGGCAGAGTGCACACCGGCATTTGGCAAACACTAAACGACCTGAATACCTTTTTTCATACTACAGGTGTGTGTGTGTGTGTGTGTGTGTGTGTGTGTGTGTGTGTGTGTGTGTGTGTGTGTGTGTGTGTGTGTGTGTGTGTGTGTGTGTGTGTGTGTGTGTGTGTGTACAGACTGAAGGTAAAGCAGAGTAGAGATTGTTTTCCCAGGGAGGGAGCAGTTTCCTGCCTTTCTGTCTGCTTTGTCTGACTCAAGCAGGTTTGTCCCAGAACAGATCCTTACTAGCATATCAACAACACTTAATCCTCCTCCTTTACATAAACCTATCTATATCTTGTACCATATCTATACAGTGCATTTGGAAAGTATTAAAACCTCTTATTTTTCCACATTTTGTTACATTGCAGCCTTATTCTAAAATGGATTACATAATCCCCCCCCCTCATCAATTTACACACAATACCCCATAATGACACAGCAAAAAGAACTGAAATATCATATTTACATAAGTATTCAGACCTTTTGAAACAACTTTGGCAGTGATTTCAGCCTCGAGTCTTCTTGGGTATGACGCTACAAGCTTAGATGGCCACCACCATGCTTCACCTAAAAGAGGGTGCCAGGTTTCCTCCAGACGTGACACTTCGCATTCAGGACAAAGAGTTCAATCTTGTTTTAATCAAACAAGCGCATCAAGTTTCTCGTCGTTTCAGGTGCCTTTTGGAAAACTCCAAGTGGGCTGTCGTGCCTTTTTACTGAGGAGTGGCTTCCGTCTGGGAACTCTACCATAACATAAAGGCCTGATTGGTGGAGTGCTGCGAGATGGTTGTCCTTTTGGAAGGTTCTCCCACCTTATAGACAAGTGTGTGCCTTTCCAATCAATTAAATTTACCACATGTGAACTCCAATCAATGAATTTGTAGAAGCATCTTTAAGGATGATAAAAGGAAACAGGATGCACCTGGGCTTAATTTCAATTCTCATAGCAAGGGATCTGAAAACTTATGTAAATAAGGTAATTCTGTTTTTATTTGTTCATATATTTGAAATGTTTATTTTTGCTTAGTCATATGGTGTTGTGGGTAGAGTGAGGTGGGGGAAAAAAACAATTTAATACATTTTAGAATATGGCTATAATATAACAAAATGTGGAATAAGTCAAGAAGTCTGAATGCTTTCCAAATGCACTCTTCTGCTGTCCCCTCTTGAGAGAATGTGGGTATAGTGATGGAGAGGGAGGGATTGAGTAATGGTGAAATGGAGAGGCGTGAGAAACATGAGTGCAGAGGTAAAGGCTACTAGGGGGTTTGTAGGGGATTTGCAGAATGAAGAATTTGAGAGAAATGGGAGAAAAAAAATGTGTTAGAGCGGGTGAGCTAAGGTATGTATCTTAATATGTGCCAGTTTGCTACAGTATGAAAATAATCCTGCAGGAAAATTCTCAGCAACAAATGAAGATCCTGTGTGAGAAAAATAGATGGATATGTGAAACCATCTATACATTCATTTGTACACTAAAATGTACAACAGACTGAGATGGAGCGAGGCTGTAGCTAGGTTTCCATTCAATTGGCGACAGATTTTCATGCAAATGTTCTAAAATCCGCATGAAGAAATTGTGCATTTTCCCACCAGAGGTCTGTTTCCACCAAACAGACTTGTTGCAGATGTATTTCCATCACATTTTTTACTCTCCCGATCATTTTGTCACAACTGTTGTGTTAAATAGCAAATGTGCCTACTCCAAATGTGTTCTAGCCAACAATAGCTCCAGGTACAGTGCGGGTAGGCTCGTCTACATGATGAGATTATTATGGATATTTTTATTTGGAAACGTCAGTCAAGCATCGATCATCATGCCACCAGAATAAGACCCTCAATATTTATGGGAAAGGAGCATGAAGCTCATCACTGTGTACTTTCACCACCCTGTCAAGTCCTTCATAACTTATTTCATCTATAGCTTAACAAACCGCATGGTTTCCCCGAGTTGTAGTGGGAGGACCACACACTATCATCGCGTGACTCCAAGTTTACTCTGATATGATGGTTATTAAATCAATATGTCGCATAAGTGTTTTCACAGCCATTTCTAACATAATTTGTTCATTTGACATAAAATTAATTATCTGTCTGCGTTTATAAAATTATACAGACACGTCCTGTTTCCATCACAGCTGTCTTGTTTTTTTTTCTATATGGTGAGACTTTACTCATAACTGGATGGAAACGTGGTTAGGAAGAGATGGGAAAGAGGGATGGGACTGAGCCTGCTTGTGGCATCCTCTGATGATATCACACGTGAGCGCACTATTGCCTCTCCTAATGGCTCTCAGAAGGAGCGTGCAGTGGTAGATGACACTACTCTACAGCCTACGTCACGCTGTTTATGGAAAGAAGCATAAAACCCAGAATACCAGCAGTTTTGTTATATATGTCTGAATCTGGCAACTGGGGCTGCTAATAGTGTTTAAATGTGTGCCCAAGGTAACACAGTGAAAGGTTGATATATCTGTTTCTGAAACATTTACCTGGCTATCCAAACTCCTTGCTCTGGCCCAAAACTACCACGCCAACGGATGTTGATTTCTTCTCGCACTGAGTCTGGAGCTAAATACCTCCCCGACAATTTCTAGAATGGAAATCCGTTCTAGACCGTATCATTGGTCCCAGAAACCGATGGGTTGGGCCAGAGCCAGAACACACGTGGGTAACGTGGCATTTTGAAAATGGCTTTGACACTGATTGGTTAGAGATGATCCAATCGCTGATTTACTTTTTTTGTTTTGATATCAAAACAAACGACTTCAAATATTGCGGTCTCATATTGACATACTTTTGTGAAAATATAGTGTATGTGGACACCGCTTCAAATTAGTGGATTCAGCTATTTCAGTCACACCCATTGCTGTTATTGTGAAGTGGAAACACTAAGGAGCAACAACGGCTCAGCCGCGAAGTGGTAGGCAACACGCGTTCATAGAACGGGACTGACGTGTTTCAGCACTCTGGTTTCAACACTCACTGTCAAGTTCCAAACTTCCTCTGGAAACAACGTCAGCCCAAGAACTGTTTGTCGGGAGCTTCATGAAATGCGTTTCCATGACCGAGCAGCCACACTCAAGCCTAAAATTACCATGCGCAATGCCAAGTTTTGGTTGGAGTGGTGTAAAGCTCGCCACCATTTGATTCTGAGCAGTGGAAATGCATTCTCTGGAGTGATTAATCACGCTTCACCATCTGGCAGTCCGACGGGCAAATCTGGGTTTGGCGAATGCTGGGAAAAAGCTACCTGCCCGAATGCATAGTGCCATGTTTGGTGGAGGAGGAATAATGGTCTGGGGCTGTTTTTCATGGTTCGGGCTATACCCCTTAGTTCCAGTGGCGGGAAATATGAATGCTACAGCATACAATGACATTGTAGACAATTCTGTGCTTACAACTTTGTGGAAAGTTTCAGGAAGGCTCTTTCCTGTTTCAGCATGGCAATGCCCCCGTGCACAAAGCGAGGTTCATGCAGAAATTATTTGTTGCGATTGGTGTGGAAGAACTTGACTGGCCTGCATAGAGCCCTGACCTCAACCTCCTCGAACACCTTTGGGCTGAATTAAAACGCTGACTGCAAGCCAGGCTTAATCGCCCAACACTAATGCTCTTGTGGCTTAAATGGAAGCAAGTACCTGCAGAAATTTTCCAACATCGAGTGGAGGCTGTTATTGCAGCAAAGGGGGGACCAACTCCATATTAATGCCCATGATTTTGGAATGAGATGTTCGAGCAGGTGTCCACATACTTTTGGGCATGTAGTGTACGTAGCGAATGATAAAGCAGCGGAATTATTCAGTTTGAGTGGTCAGGCAACTGAAACATGGCTCTGGCAGGTACAGTGGGGCAAAAAAGTGGAGGACAGAGGAGCCTCTTAAAGAAGAAGTTACAGGTCTGTGAGAGCCAAAAATCTTGCTTCTTTGTAGGTGACCAAATACTTATTTTCCACCATCATTTGCTAATTAATTAAAAATCCTACAATGTGATTTTTCTGGATTTTTTTTTTCTTCATTTTTTTTTGTCATAGTTGAAGTGTACATATGATGAAAATTACAGTCCTCTCATTTTTTTAAGTGGGAGAACTTGCACAATTGGTGGCTGACTAAATACTTTTTTGTCCCACTATGTAATTTCAGTATGCATCCATGGTAAAACAGGTTGATTGAAGAGCCTTAATGCCCAGGAGATTAGCCTCACTTTGCCACCTACGCACACACAGACACACTGACACGCATACAGTGCATTTGGAAAGTATTCAGACCCCTTAACTTTTTCCACATTTTTGTTACGTTACAGCCTTATTCTAAAATTGATTCAATAGTTGTTTCCCCCCTCATCAATATACACACAGTACCTCATAATGACAAAGCAGAAACAGGTTTGTAGAACAACAACTGAAATATCACATTTTACATAGGTATTCAGACCCTTTACTCAGTACTTTGTTGAAGCACCTTTGGCAGCGATCACAGCCTCGAGTCTTCTTGGGTATGACGCTACAAGCTTGTCACACCTGTATTTGGGGAGTTTCTCCTATTCTTCTCTGCAGATGCTCTCAAGCTCTGTCAGGTTTGTTTGGGAGCGTCGCTGCACAGCTATTTTCAGGTCTTTCCAGAGATGTTAGATTGGGTTCAAATCCGGGCTCTGGTTGGGCAGCTCAAGGACATTTAGAGACTTGTTCCAAAACCACTCCTGCGTTGTCTTTGCTGTGTTGTCCTGTTGGAAGGTGAACCTTTGCCCCCAATCTGAGAACCTGCTCCAGAGCACTCAGGACCTCATCAAGGATCTCTCTGTACCTTGCTCCGTTGCATATACCCTGACTCTGACCACAAGAGAAGTGACACAATTATTTTAACGAAATATGCAGGTTAAAAAATATATACTTCTGTGTATTGATTTTAAGAAAGGCATTGATGTTTTTGATTAGGTACATTTGTGCAGCGATTGGTGAATGCGATTTTGTTAAATCATCACCCGTTTGGCGAAGTTGAAGTAGGCTGTGATTCGATGATAAATTAACAGGCACCGGATTGATTATATGCAACACAGGACAAGCTAGTTAACTACACATGATTGATTGATATTACTAGGTTAACTAGTGATTATGTGAAGATTGATAGTTTTTTTTAATAAGAAGTTTAATGCTATATAGCAACTTACCTTGGCTCCTTGCAGCTACAAGGTCCTTTTGACTCTGTGCTTGTGTAACAGGTGGTCAGCCTGCTACTCAGTTTCCTCGTGGATTGCGATGTAATCGGCCATAATTGGCGACCAAAAAGGCTGATTACCGATTGTTATGGAAACTTGAAACCGGCCCTAATTAATCGGCCATGCGGATTTTAAATCGGTCGACCTCTACACACTGTACATAGACACACTACTTCGTATTTTCAGCATGGAAAGGACGACTGGGCAATTATTCAGTGGCTGGCATTGAGCTGACACACACACACACACACACACACACACACACACACACACACACACACACACACACACACACACACACACACACACACACACACACACACACACACACACACACACACACACACACACACACACGGCTGTCTATTGATCTGCTATTCAGAAGGAATTGCTGGTTTTGCCAACAAGCTCTTAATTGTTCTGATGAGAGAGGAGAGAAATACTTTGTAATTAGAGTGCATTCACACACACTTTAGTGCACACCTCCACCCCACCTGCCATTCACAATGCATTTCTCACACACTCTCAGTGGAGATGAACACAATGCTGGATAATTCACTCTAGTCCTTGCATTGAATCACCTCATACAAACATTGTTAAATCTAATCTGCAACCCTGTATATCTACCATCTGTGTGTAATGCATTGAGTGCGTTCATCTATCGTCTTCATCGATCTCCCCATAGTAAATAATGAGCCTTGCCATGAGCGTTCCGAACGGATCATGACTCCTTAACTGTGAAGAGACCTTTTGAAAGGTGATGATGCCTGTTGAGTTTCAGCTCAATATATGTCTGTACTTATCTGTCTGAGGCTCTGTCCAGGTTTAGACGTCTGTGGCGTGATATGATGTATCTGTTCCGTCAGACCCTTATTTCCTTGCGGAGAGAGGCTGTTTGGTAGAGATACCACTAAAGTCAATGTCAGCACACCTTGCTCCAGGGCTTGGTCAGCCTGTGTTAGACTCAAGTTGCATTGCTTCAAACATTTCTAGAGTACATTTCCAAACACACACACACACACACACACACACACACACACACACAGCTAGTATTTTCAGCACGGAAATGACCACTGGGCAATGCTTGTGTGACTGTTATTGAGCTAACACACACATACACACACACACAGTTGAAGTCAGAAGATTACATACACTTGGAGTCATTAAAACTCGTTTTTCAACCACTCCACAAATGTCTTGTTAACAAACTATAGTTTTGGCAAGTCGGTTAGGACATCTATTTTGTGCATGACACGTAATTTTTCCAACAATTGCTTACAGACATATTATTGCACTTATAATTCTCTGTATCACAATTCCAGTGGGTCAGAAGTTTACATACACTAAGTTGACTGTGCCTTTTAAATTTCTTGGAATATTACAGAAAATTATGTCATGGCTTTAGAAGCTTCTTATAGGCTAATTTACATAATTTGAGTGTACCTGTGGATGTATTTCAAAGCCTACCTTCAAACTCGGTGCCTCTTTGCTTGACATCATGGGAAAATCAAAAGAAATCAGCTAAGACCTCACAATAAAAATTGTAGACGTCCACAAGTCTGGTTCATCTTTGGATGCAATTTCCAAACGCCTGAAGGTACCACGTTCATCTGTACAAACAATAGTATGCAAGTTTAAACACTATGGGGCCATGCAGCTGTCATACCGCTCCGGAAGGAGACGCATTCTGTCTCCTAGAAATGATCGTACTTTGGTGCGAAAAGTGCAAATCAATTCCAGAACAACAGCAATGGGCCTTGTGAAGATGCTGGAGGAAACTGGTACAAAAGTATCTATATCCACATTAAAACAAGTCTTATATTGACATAACCGGAAAGACCGCTCAGCAAGGAAGAAGCCACTGCTCCAAACCTCCATTAAAAGCCAGACTATGGTTTGCAACTGCACATGGGGACAAAGATTGTACTTTTTAGGGGAAAATGTCCTCTGGTCTGATGAAATAAAATAGAACTGTTTGGCCATAATGACCATCATTATGTTTAGGGGATAAAGGGGGAGGCTTGCAAGCCGAAGAACATCATCCCAACCGTGAGGCACGGGGGTGGCAGCATCATGTTGTGGGGTTCTTTGCCACAGGAGCGACTGGTGCACTTCACAAAATAGATGGCATTATGAAGAAGGAATATTATATGCATATATTGAAGCAACATCTCAAGACATCAGTCAGGAAGTTAAAGCAGTTGTGGCAAAATGGCTTAAGGACAACAATATCAAAGTATTGGAGTGGCCATCACAAAGTCCTGACCTCCATCTTATAGACAATTTGTGGGTAGAACTAAAGTGTGTGCAAGCAAGGAGGCCTAAAAACCTGACTCAGTTACACCAGTTCTGTCAGGAGGAATGGGCCAAAATTCACCCAACTTATTGTGGGAAGCTTGTGGAAGGCTACCTGAAATGTTTGACCCAAGTTTAACAATTTAAAGGCAATGCTACCAAATACTTATTGAGTGTATGTAAACTTCTGACCCACTGGGAATGTGATGAAAGTAATAAAAGCTGAAATTAATTATTCTCTCTGCTATTATTTTGATATTTCACATTCTTGAATTGTTTTATTTTTTATTTTTTTTATTTCACCTGTATTTAACCAGGTAGGCTGGTTGAGAACAAGTTCTCATTTGCAACTGAGACCTGGCCAAGATAAAGCATAGCAGTATGAACAGACAACACAGAGTTACACATGGAGTAAACAATTAACAAAAAAAGTGGAGACTATATACATTGTGTGCAAAAGGCATGAGGAGGTAGGCGAATAATTACAATTTTGCAGATTAACACTGGAGTGATAAATGATCAGGTGGTCATGTACAGATAGTGATATTGGTGTGCAAAAGAGCAGAAAAGTACATAAATAAAAACAATATGGGGATGAGGTAGGTAAAGATGGGTGGGCTATTTACCGATAGACTGTACAGCTGCAGCGATCGGTTAGCTGCTCAGATAGCAGATGTTTGAAGTTGGTGAGGGAGATAAGTCTTCAACTTCAGCGATTTTTGCAATTCGTTCCAGTCACAGGCAGCAGAGAACTGGAACGAAAGGCGGCCAAATGAGGCGTTGGCTTTAGGGATGATCAGTGAGATACACCTGCTGGAGCGCGTGTTACGGATGGGTGTTGCCATCGTGACCAGTGAACTGAGATAAGGCGGAGCTTTACCTAGCATGGACTTGTAGATGACCTGGAGCCAGTGGGTCTGGCGACGAATATGTAGCGAGGGCCAGCCGACTAGAGCATACAAGTCGCAGTGGTGGGTGGTATAAGGTGCTTTAGTGACAAAACGGATGGCACTGTGATAAAGTGGTGATCCTAACTGACCTAAGAGACGGAATTTTTACTAGTATTAAATGTCAGGAATTGTGAAAAGGAGTTTAAATGTATTTGGCTAAGGCGTATGTAAACTTCCGACTTCAACTGTATGTGTATGCTCGAGAGAGCGCACACCTGACTCACACACACACAGAGGTATGAGGCCAGTCGTGTAATTTTGTGTTGTTGATTTTCCCATATGATTTTCCTACATGAAGAGGCTATTACTCTGCTTGCTCACAAAGTTTTCCTTTTTTTTGAAGCAGTGCTATCATTTCAGCTGACTGAACTTTCGGCAGAGCATTCCTTCTGAAAATGAAAAATGAAGAAATTATGAAAAAAATAAAATAAGTGTTTATCTGGAGATAAGAGTAGGTGCTGAACAGTTTTAAACACAATGAATAACAGGTACATCAGAATTCCCTCGTCTCACAAGTAGCCACACAGTTGAAAGGCTAAACACTTGTTTAAGTTGTGGAAAACCCATCTCTGAATAACGTTCCCCACCCAGGGGCTGGAGGAGGGAGATAAGTGTCTGTCCACATTGTGTCAGGAGAAACTGCAATATGAATTTGATTATGTTTTTGTTGCTTGCAGTGCTACTGTCAGTGGGAAAAAAATTGTTTCATTTTCCAAATAGACTGCCTTGTCCCTCATACATAAGCAATGGCAGAGCGAGAAAGAAAGCTTTTGGGGTTTTTCTTGCTTATTAAAACTGAACATGTTGGCAAAAGCATTTATTTCAGACAATAGTAATCATTAGAGAATCTCTGAACAAGAATGATATGGATTGATGGTGTTTTTGAAATTGTTGCCTCACTGTTTTAGGGCTTATTTGCTGGCACTGATTTATTTCTGGGAAATAGTTTATTCTACTGATTGCTGTGTCGGAGTGACGTAGAGGCATCGTTCCATCAGCACACTGTTAAATTGGTTGTCTAGCAACACAATTCTGCAGAAAAGAGAGAAAAGATGTCTGAAACCAATAATTTAATTCCGTTCAAATGCATTCTAAGCACTTAGTCTTTTGTCACCGAGTACTTCATGGCTTGAACAGAACAAAGTCAAGGACAAGAATGACTAGGAAAAAAAGTTGTACAAATCTTTTGATGATGTGAAAATTAGATAAAAATATGATTTTAAATAATATTCTCTTGTTTTAATATTGTTTCTCTCTTTCGCTCTCAGCTTAATAAGCAGCAGCTGCAGGCGGTGAAGGATCACTTCCTGGCCTTCCTGAATGGGGAGACACAGATCGTGGCGGACGAGGCCTTCTGCAATGCTGTGCGCAGCTACTACGAGGTAAGACCTCACCCTCACCCCTAAAAAAAAAACATTCACTATTAAACACTATATATGAACCTTAACATATAACTTTGTCAGTGCTGAAGTTTTTTGAGGGCCACAGTCCTGACAGTTTTTTATTTTATTTTCTCCTTCGCACATAATTTATCAATTTACTGATTGGCCACTGATTGACACCACCATACGCTGTCACTGTGGGCCCGGAGGACAGAGTTGGGCACTGCATTGCCATTGTATGTAAATGTTGATGTGGGCTCACTGGCTAGCTTCTATTGTGGCATGCTCTACTTACCACCGGGAGCCCAGTGGGGGTTGCAGTTCTCCAGTGCCACACTTGTCTCCCAAGCAGTTGTTTATTTCAGCTGGACTGTTCTTTTAGAAGAAGGGCCTTACCTCTTGTGCTCTTCAATTTCGCCTGACTGGCGCCTCCAACTTGGCAGAGAGAACTACAGGTGCCCGTGGTATAATCTCGATAAACAAGGCTTTTTCTGTCCCACTTAATCTCCGTTATGTGGTTACCCTCCCTCCTCCAGTCTGTCTGGAGATGGATAGGGTCATTTCACTCTTACGGGCCATTTTGTAATTAACGTTATTGCGAGTGTCTGGTGAAAAATATTTGAAATCGATCAACTGATGCGAACAGCTTATGCGTGGGGGGGGGGATTCTGAAGAGGGCGCTGTCAAACACCTCCACTCCCTCTTTCTCAATACTTCTATCACTTTCCTCATTGCGGCACACTTTTGTTTAGTCTTCTACTTTCTTTCCATCCCACTTAGCACCCACATTTAGCACCCACATTTAGCACCCACATTTTTGGTCCGTTCTTCCCTCTTTCTTTCCCTCTTGTTTACAATCAGTCCATCTCTCGTTGATATATTTTATTTTACTTTTTCCCTCTCACTTTCTCCCTGCCTGTCCCTCGTTTGTGGTCTCCATCTTTCCCTGTCTTTCTCATCTACTGCAATTAAAGAGGCTGAGAAGCCTGCTTGACTGATAAGATTTTCATCTCATAACATATGATAGGCACAACTCGCTTCAGAGGAAGAGAAGGCTAAATTTACTGATTGACACCACCATACGCTGTCACTGTGGGCCCGGAGGATAGGGTTGGGCTCTGCATTGCCTCGTCAATCTCTTTCCTTGTCTCAGTCTCTCCTTCTCTTCCTTTTGAAGAGAGTTGTGACTATCTTACGTTATGAGATGGAGATCTTATCAGTTGAGCGGGCTTCTCAACCTCTTTAATTGCAGTAGATGGGAGAGGAACCCATTGAAGTCTATGCCTGTCTTTGCATGGCTCACTATGTGAAGAGTGTCAGGGCAAGACATGATCAAAGACGACTTGTTATTACTATTCAGTGGACATCGTCTTGAAGTGTAAGTAGCGCATTAACTTTTTGAATTCTCAATTTTCCAATGAATCCTTAGAAGGCATCTGCTAGAGTGAGGAAGGCCACATGCCATATGTCCAATTGGATGAGGTGGAATTCTGACTTATTACTGTTTTTACACATTTACCCATGATGCTCAGGACTATGCAAATCCACTAAAACAGACTCTCAAAAGGTTCCAAAATAGTTGCCCTTGTCACTCCAAGTACATGGCGTGTGTGCTTGATCATGTTCATGTAGTCGTTGTTGTTCCTATGGATATGTAGGGGCATTGTGTAGTTGTGAGTCAGCAGCAGCACCACTAGAACAGACCCAGGCACATATAATCCTTTCTAATGTGATCACTGCGTGTCAGGTAAGTCATTAGGCCTGATCAATACAGTAGCTTTGTCAATACACCGCAATGCCCTGTTAGCATCCCACAGTACACTATTCATTTTGTCTATTGATTGCTGCCCTTACTGCCCTCTGGTAGTCTCCATACCTGCTAGTGTGTACAGTGTATTTCGAAAGTATTCAGACCCCTTCCTGTTTTAAACATGTTTTACATTACAGCCTAATTCTAAAACACACAATGCCCCATAATGACAAGGCAAAAATGTGTTTATTTCTAGTCTGATGAAACCAAGATTGAACTCTCTGGCCTGAATGCCAAGTGTCACATCTGAAGGAAACCTGGCATCATCCCTACGGTGAAGCATGGTGGTGGCAGCATCATGCTGTAGGCATGTTTTTCAGCGGCAGGGAATGGGAGGCTAGTCAGGAGCATAGTACAGAGAGGTCCTTGATGAAAACCTGCTCCAGAGTGCTCAGGACCTCAGATTGGGGCGAAGGTTCATATTCGATTGAACATCTCTGGAGAGATCTAAAAATAGTTGTGCAGCGACGCTCCCCATCCATCCTGACAGAGCTTGAGAGGAACTGCAGAGAAGAATGGGAGAAACTCCTCAAATACAGGTGTGCCAAGCTTGTAGCATCACACCCAAGACGACTCCAGGCTGTAATCGCTGCCAAAGGTGCTTCAAGAAAGTACTGAGTAAAGCAGGGGTGGGCAATTTCAGTCCTCAGGGTCCTGATTGGTGTCACAGTTTTGTCCCCAGCCCCAGCTAACACACCTGACTCCAATAATCACCTAATAATGGTATTCAGTATAGAAGGCTGTTTGATGAATCAGCTGTGTTTGCTAGGGATGGAGAAGAAGTGTGACACCAATCAGGCCCTCGGAGTAAAGGGTCTGAATACTTATGTGGATGTGATATGAAACTTTTTTTTCTTTCAGAAATGTATACAAAACTGTTTTTGCTTTGTCATTATGGGGTATTGTGTATCATACATTTTAGAATAAGCCTGTAAAAGTAATACAATTTGGAAGAATGAGGGGTCTGAATACTTTCCGAACACACTGAATTTTCTGCTCTACCTCGGGCTTAACACCACGACCATGTCTGTCAAAAGTTTGTATTACTGTAATGATGGGGCGGTGAGTCGGAAGCAGGTGCAGGTGAAACTTTTTTATTAAAACAACAAAACCAAAAACTCAACACTAACAAGGCAGTACGCCGATACACAAGAACAATACCAACTGGTGAGTGAACCTGGGAGAGGGACATATAAAGGGGAGGAAATGATGAAGGTAATGGAGTCCAGGTGTGAATCATAATGTCGTACGCCGGAGGGGAGGAGCAGATGTGACAATTACCAATAGATTGATCAACGTAGCACTTATTGAGAAAAGCAACCAGTGAACCAACATTACTTTCTTTCTCTTTATTGGCTCTTCTTTTTGTTCAGCTGCTGTGCAAAAGTTGGATGTGTGTAAAACCATTGCTTATTTCAACCCGTTCTTGGTGGGGGTTCTTCAACTGTTATTAATGAGGTGTATGGGAAGCATGGAGGCAATAAAGTGGAGGACTGGAAGAAGAGGGGAAAGCAAGAGGAGTGTTAGAGAGGAGAAGAACAGGTGATGATGGAGAGATGATTAGCATGGAGAAAAAAGGGATGTGGAAGAGAAAGGCATGTAACTGGTGAGAGAGGAAGAATGGGATGTGGAAGAGAAAGGCATGTAACTGGTGAGAGAGGAAGAATGGGATGTGGAAGAGAAAGGCATGTAACTGGTGAGAGAGGAAGAATGGGATGTGGAAGAGAAAGGCATGTAACTGGTGAGAGAGGAAGAATGGGATGTGGAAAGAGATGGAGAGAGACGGTGTGGGGAAGAATGGGATGTGGAAAGAGATGGAGAGAGACTGTGGGGGGAAGAATGGGATGTGGAGAGAGACGGTGTGGGGAAGAATGGGATGTGGAAAGAGATGGAGAGAGACGGTGTGGGGAAGAATGGGATGTGGAAAGAGATGGAGAGAGACGGTGGGGGGAAGAATGGGATGTGGAAAGAAAGGCATGTAACTAGTGAGAGAGGAAGAATGGGATGTGGAAAGAGAAAGGCATGCAACTGGTGAGAGAGGAAGAATGGGATGTGGAAAGAAAGGCATGCAACTAGTGAGAGAGGAAGAATGGGATGTGGAAAGAAAGGCATGTAACTAGTGAGAGAGGAAGAATGGGATGTGGAAAGAGATGGAGAGAGACGGTGTGGGGAAGAATGGGATGTGGAAAGAGATGGAGAGAGACTGTGGGGGGAAGAATGGGATGTGGAAAGAGATGGAGAGAGACGGTGTGGGGAAGAATGGGATGTGGAAAGAGATGGAGAGAGACGGTGTGGGGAAGAATGGGATGTGGAAAGAGATGGAGAGAGACGGTGGGGGGAAGAATGGGATGTGGAAAGAAAGGCATGTAACTAGTGAGAGAGGAAGAATGGGATGTGGAAAGAGAAAGGCATGCAACTGGTGAGAGAGGAAGAATGGGATGTGGAAAGAAAGGCATGTAACTAGTGAGAGAGGAAGAATGGGATGTGGAAAGAGAAAGGCATGCAACTGGTGAGAGAGGAAGAATGGGATGTGGAAAGAGAAAGGCATGTAACTGGTGAGAGAGGAAGAATGGGATGTGGAAGAGAAAGGCATGTAACTGGTGAGAGAGGAAGAATGGGATGTGGAAAGAGAGATGGAGAGAGACGGTGGGGGGAAGATGCGTATCCAACAGTACTTTTATTACATTTTTTACCTTTTTATTTTATCAGGGAGTCATACTGAGAGAAGAGCCTGAAGGAATTCCTGGAGTTAGCCATCCCTGAGACCGGGTGTGGTGACTCGTTTGTCTGAAGTTCAGTAAAGATGGACTTTTTGTAAAAGGGCTTTATACATAGTAATCTATCAACCTCTGTGACATCAAAGAGGACCAACTAACTTTCTGTTAGAGAATTCAGTTATGAGTACTGTTTCATAGCCATTTGGAATCACAGCACTTCATCCAGCTACTTATCACTGCATTCATGCATAAACTTGATGAATATGAAATGACGGCTCACCAATGTCAACTCTGAAATGTCTTTCTGTGTATGCCTGTATGAAACTCTTATCCCTATGTGTCACATTGCCCGCACGTACTGTATATTAACTGGCTTATGCATTTATTTGACAAATGTATGCCTGTAAGCTATTCAATTGGACTGCATCATTGCAGCTGTCTGATATTTAGCTAATTAGCATCTTCCCAATAATTTCACACAGGTTTCACAGTAAGACGGGAAAGCCTGGCGTAAAAACAGGATTTTATATTCTACATTAACATGTCAGAGAGCACATTGATATGCTACAGAACAGAGTAAATCTTCAATTACGTAGCATAACACTGACCATGTGTGCCATAGTGGCTGTCACACAGTTTGTATAGCTAATTATTTCAAAATGGAAAAGATTCTCCAGTGATATTAATCAAGGCATCATTCCAGAATTTTACCTCCGGCAATATTTTCATCAGTCAGTGTTAGTTCCTTCAGTTGTCACTCTTTCATGTATTTATTTATTTGATAAGACATTTGATACTGAATTTACCAGAGAACATTATTCAAATTCGTTCTGCCGTCTATTTTGGGAATACATCAGATTTGTTTAGATTTGTTTTGAGATCGATACACGATGTTTTCTCAAGCTGAACAAACATGAGTACTGACTAATTGTTTAGTGCTACATTTTCAGTTCTTCTAAATTACCAATCAGGTCTTAGTCCATTAATTAATCATGATTTTAATTAGTTTAATTACAATTTGACACCAGTTATTTAATTACAGCTTTTTGAATTTCACCAAGGAGTCAATTTCATTGGACTGACCGCCCGACCATTCGTTAAGAGATATCAACCTCATGAACAATATGGTCATGGCCAAAACGCTGATCAAGATTTCTCAGCCAATTCAAACTTTTAAAATGGAGTCCAATCTCTCAAACTAGCCACCCACCCAAGATTAAAGGACTATCGATTGACTAGGCCCAAGATATTCATTATCACCTGGCTTTGAATGCTTAGCATTTCTAGGGTATTCATATTGCTTTGTGCTCTCAATTGGAGATAACGATCTCCTGTGCTTGCTTTATCCCTGGAAAATAGGGAATTAATACATCACTCATCACCTGGCTCTGTGAGAGGTGAAGTGGGCTTAACAGACTTCATCTCTTGTTCTGTGCCTGCCAGCCGTCCACTGGGTGCCTGACCGTACAAACCACCAGCATGCTCTGTGTGTGGGTTAAGCCCCTTAACCCTTAAGCACTACCACGTGGCCAAGTTAGGTGTTTAATATGCAGGTGAGTGATACTCCTTTGTAATGAGGGAGTCTCTGGATAATGATAATTATGGTTGTGATGTTGATTGTCTTCTATTGACTTAGGTCTTTTCATTGGATCTGTACGTGCACACTCATTTGGTCCCTGCTTAGTATGCAGAAGGCGTTGGTGGGATTTTCCTACACCCATTCCTTTCAATAATTTATTTACCTCATATTTTCCATTTATCCCCTGTTGCATGCTATTCCTGCTGGTTGACAGCCTGGGTTGTTTCATTTCTTCTCATCAGTCTGTCACCTCACGGTGTCAAGCACTGACAGAGCCACCACACTTGTCTGATAGAGGACAATGTTACTTAGCAACCTGTGGATCCTGGCAAGCAGCATGAGGGTATGGCTTACAGAGGTGACAGCCCTCAGTCCTCCCACTCTGAGTTGTGTGACAGCGCTGGTGACCAATAGAGAGGTTGCTTACACCTCTTACATGGAGAAACCTGGGAGATGTGTCTTCGTCATCTCTTGGCTTTAATCCCTCCACAGTTGCAATGCGCCAGATCATTGCGCAAAGGCATGTACAGGACATTAACTGTCTTCCATGACAACTCTGACAGGCCCATGAAGAGCCTGTTTTAACCAAAGTGTGAGTAAGACAGGCAGACAATACCATTGACCTTTTGAAAGACTAAGGACTACACATAGCCAATAAGGTGGCCATCAAGTGCGAAATGAGGACTGGGATCCACACGATCCATTTTGATTCACCTCAGTCCTCATCAGTGCCTGCCAGTGCCCTGCTACCCGAAGAATTCCAGTCATTGTGCTAATGCTAGTTCATACTGGACACAGACATAAAAATGGTATCCACAAGTTCATCTGACTCTGGGGAAGTAGAGAAAGGGTCTCTGCCACAATCCCGAGTATCCCTTGAACTAATTTACCACACGGCGATGTCACAATGGAAAGGCCAAAGCTCCATCCCACCAAAACAGGCTGAAATGTCATGTGATCTTTTCAAACAGCTTCTACACTAAAAAGAACATTATCAACATTTTCACAATATTATTCCAACCTCATAGTGTGGAAATATATATTAATATGAAACATGAAAATCACATTGACTGCACTGGGCCTTTTTCAATTATTACTTACTCTGATTCTCTCTACTTTTTGAGGTGTAAAAACAACACCCTTTTAAAAATTACACTATCTCGGTAACACATTCTGTATATAGCTAGCTAGCATAGCTGTCTATGAATCCAGAGAATCTCTGCCACAACAGAGGAAGTCTGGTCTGTCCCCTGCAGCAGTCAATTCAGTGCTTCTTTCTCTGGTGGCTTCCTGGGACAGAGTGGGAGCGTGGTGGCTCTACGGCAGCTCCTGCAACCGTCTGTTTGCTTTGATATGGGTTTGTGTGAACGCTCCTAACGTGGCATGAAAGTGGATTTACTCTCACTGAGGGGGAGTGCAGAAAGGAGAGTAGCTTGGATTGTAGATAATGTGTGGATGCAGGTCTTAATGTGTGTATTTTTTGTATCTGGTATTGTGTATGTGTACAGTGCCTTGCGAAAGTATTCGGCCCCCTTGAACTTTGCGACCTTTTGCCACATTTCAGGCTACAAACATAAAGATATAAAACTATTTTTTTGTGAAGAATCAACAACAAGTGGGACACAATCATGAAGTGGAATAACATTTATTGGATATTTCAAACTTTTAACAAATCAAAAACTGAAAAATTGGGCGTGCAAAATTATTCAGCCCCTTTACTTTCAGTGCAGCAAACTCTCTCCTGAAGTTCAGTGAGGATCTCTGAATGATCCAATGTTGACCTAAATGACTAATGATGATAAATACAATCCACCTGTGTGTAATCATGTCTCCGTATAAATGCACCTGCACTGTGATGGTCTCAGAGGTCCGTTAAAAGCGCAGAGAGCATCATGAAGAACAAGGAACACACCAGGCAGGTCCGGGATACTGTTGTGAAGAAGTTTAAAGCCGGATTTGGATATAAAAAGATTTCCCAAGCTTTAAACATCCCAAGGAGCACTGTGCAAGCGATAATATGGAAATGGAAGGAGTATCAGACCACTGCAAATCTACCAAGACCTGGCCGTCCCTCTAAACATTAAGCTCATACAAGGAGAAGATTGATCAGATATGCAGCCAAGAGGCCCATGATCACTCTGGATGAAGTGCAGAGATCTACAGCTGAGGTGGGAGACTCTGTCCATAGGACAACAATCAGTCGTATATAGCACAAATCTGGCCTTTATGGAAGAGTGGCAAGAAGAAAGCCATTTCTTAAAGATATCCATAAAAAGTGTTGTTTAAAGTTTGCCACAAGCCACCTGGGAGACACACCAAACATGTGGAAGAAGGTGCTCTGGTCAGATGAAACTAAAATTGAACTTTTTGGCAACAATGCATAACGTTATGTTTGGCGTAAAAGCAACACAGTTCATCACCCTGAACACACCATCCGACTTACAGCTGTAATCGCAGCAAAAGGTGGCGCTACAAAGTATTAACTTAAGGGGTTAAGGGGGCTGAATAATTTTGCACGCCCAATTTTTCAGTTTTTGATTTGTTAAAAAAGTTTGAAATATCCAATAAATGTCGTTCCACTTCATGATTGTGTCCCACTTGTTGTTGATTCTTCACAAAAAAACAAAGTTTTATATCTTTGTTTGAAGCCTGAAATGTGGCAAAAGGTCGCAAAGTTCAAGGGGGCTGAATACTTTCGCAAGGCACTGTATATGTACATGGTTATGTCGATGTGTATGCATCTGTGTGTTGGTGTGTGTGTTTTGGGGTGTATGTGAGGAAGCAAAATGTGTGCGGGTATGTGAGTGTCAGTCAGGAGGATGAGAATACCTTGCTTGAACCCTCAGTTATCCATAGATACTGTGGTTAGTAACATCTCACTTCCCCTCAGAGGGAAGATAGCAGTCATGTCTCCCAGTCCAGCAATAGTGGCATTATGTACAGACAACAGAATTGACACTTTCCCACTCTGTCTGTGATGTGTCATTTCTTCTTATTTCTTGTATTTATTTATACTAGTATTACATTTGTTATTGATAATTGCATTGTTGGGTTGAGTTTGCAAGAAAGGCATTTCACTGTACTTGTGCATGTGACATTGAAGCTTGAAAAACATGAACTCTCACTGGATGCTTTCGTAATGTTCCTCCAGACATGTGTCAAGCCTTTGCAGAGCTATCAGATGCATCCAACTGATCACTGACTTCATTTGGGCTAATGTCACTCAAAGCAAAACATGGACAGCTGTCAAGGTTTGCACTTTGAAATAGTGGTTATATTGTTCACTCCAAAACCAAAGTTTTTCAGACCTTCAAGTGTTGAAATCCATGTCCCTCGTCATCCGGATGGAAAGATGGGCACCGTGTCATGTCAGCGTTTCAGACGGTGCCAATCTTTCCCATTGAATTAAGGATTGAGGCATACAGTATAGTGGGATCTACAACAGA
Source organism: Oncorhynchus gorbuscha (assembly GCF_021184085.1). Classification (NCBI taxonomy): domain Eukaryota; kingdom Metazoa; phylum Chordata; class Actinopteri; order Salmoniformes; family Salmonidae; genus Oncorhynchus; species Oncorhynchus gorbuscha. The sequence goes on from NC_060178.1 coordinate 15,774,102, forward strand.
TTGGTGTGGGACATCTAAACATTAGACTGCTTTGAGACTAAGTTTATTTGGCGTGAACGCTCACTTTAAATCTGTCGCTCTCTACCTGCTGTTCTCTCCTCGCACAGCGTTTTCCCTTCCAACAAAGCAACAGATGAAAAGAGGCTGCCAATCAATCCAAAAAAGAACTCCCTTTCATGATTTTCCCTTTAGAGTAAGATGAAAAGTGCAGTAAAGACCCTCTGTATAAACATCTACCATCGCCAGTGCTCCATAGGCACGTCATTAGCTTTACTTTTGCCTTCATATCCCTTTTGTTAGGCGGATGAAAGACCTCAGTGGGAACTAGGTTTATGTTGGTATATTGCCTTGACCAAATTGGTCCCTTTGTCCTAGGCCCCCATGGAGAAATATAGTTTGGGACTAATCACAAGGTGTTGAAAATAATTTCCCCAGTTTCCTGCAGGTTGGAGTTTCGCAATGATTGTTCTATGGTGAGTTTGAGAATCAACAGGCACCAGAAGGTTGATTGTGTTGTAAACCTGTAATTTGGTCAATTCCATTTTTATCTCAGCTGTGCTGCTTTAGTGCTGAAACTGAACTTATAAATAATGTGAAATGCATAAAAGACTCAATCCTTCACTGAAATGATGCACTGATGTCAATGAGATTTGTGCAAATGTTGGAGTTAATCATACATATCTCAATTTAGGATTTTGCCATCAGTCACATTTCACAAAGTCGTTTGCCACAGGCATGAGTCACCTTGAAGCGATGTTGGCAAGACAGAGCCTCTGATTGTAACTGGAGAACTTAAAAGGAAGAATTTGGTTCACAATGGAGAAAATATTTAACCACTACATACAGTGCATTGGGAAAGTATTCAGACCCCTTGCCTTTTTCCACATTTTGTTACGTTACAGCCTTATTGTAAAATGGATTAAAATAAAAAATCATTATCAATATAAACACACAATACCCCATTATGACAAAGCAAAAACAGGTTTAGACATTTTTGCAAATGTATTACAAATAAAAAAACGATACCTTATTTGCATACATATTCAGACCATATCGTGAGGCCCATTGTCATGCCATTTATCTGCTGCCATCACCTCATGTTCCAGTATGCTAATTCACAGCCACATGTCACAAGGATCTTTACACAATTCCTGAATGCTGAAAGTGGAGAGGAGTGGGACAACATTCCACAGGCCACAATCAACAGCCTGATCAACTCTATGCGAAGGTGTTGTCACGCTGCATGAGGCAAATGGTGGTCACACCAGATATTGATTGGTTTTCTGATCCACGCCTTTTTTAATGCATCAAGACTAACAGATGCATCTGTATTCCCAGTGACGTAAAATCCATAGATTAGGGCTTAATTTATTTATTTGAATTGCCTGATTTCCTTATGAACTGTAACTCAGTAAAAATGTGACATTGTTGCATGTTGTTTTTCTTTTTCTTCAGGGTATGTTCAAGCAGCTTAGTCTTGGAGGTTTTGCAGATCACAGACAAAAGAGCACATAAAATCAATCAGTAATGAGCGATTTGTAGGAGATTCATAGCGGAAGATTCTGTCAATGCATCCCTCCCCTCTCCCCTCTCTGTGTGTGATCTGAGGGTTGATGGACTCTGGCTCGTCTGGCCTTGTGTAATTCTTGAGGGAATCCTCACACTGGAATCCTGTGCTTTTGTCTTTAACCTTTTACGTCCGCTCATCCCGGATCCGGGATCCTGACTACAGCCTCAAGCTCATTACCATAACGCAACGTTAGCGATTTCTAAAAATCACAAATGAAATGAAATAAATATGCCTGCTCTCAAGCTTATCCTTTTCTTAACAATCCTGTCGTCTCAGATTTTCAAAATATGCTTTAGAACCAGAGAAAATCAATAATTTGTGTAAGAGTGGTGATAGCTAGCTTAGCATTTAGCGTTAGCATTTAGCACGCAACATATTCACAAAAACCAGCAAAGGGATCAAATAAAATAATTTACCTTTGAAGAACTTCAGATGTTTCAATGAGGAGACTCTCAGTTACATAGCAGATGTCCAGTTTTTCCTGAAAGATTCTTGTGTAGGACATAACGTTCCGTTTTGTTACTATGCATTTGGCTACGAAACTAACCGAAAATTCAGTCACCTACACGTCAAATTTTTTTCCGAATTAACTCCAAAATATCGACTGAAACATGGAAAACGTTGTTTGAATCAATCCTCAAGGTGTTTTGTCATATATCTCTTCATTGAAATGCCGTTCCTGGAAGCCTGCATTCTTCTCTGATTCGGATGGAAAAATACTGGTAGCTGACTTTTGCGCACCAATTTCCACACAGACACCGTGCGGGACCCCTGGTAAATGTAGTCTCTTATGGTCAATCTTCCAATGATATGCCTACAAATACGTCACAATGCTGCAGACACCTTGGGGAAACACTAGAAAGTGTCCGTTCATTCCTGTCGCATTCACAGCCATATAAGGCGATCATGGAAAACGTACCTTCAGAAATCATGTTCATTTCCTGGTCGCTCAAACATCTTGGTTTTGCCTGTAGCTTTTGTTCTAAGGCACTCACAGTGAAAATCTTTGCAGTTCTGGAAACGTCAGTGTCTTATTTCCAAAACTATCAATTCCAAGCATAGTCGAGCATCTTTTCGTGACAAAATATTGCGCTTAAAACGGGCACGTATATTTATCCAAAAATGAAATACTGCCCCTAGAGGTTAAATGATGCCGATGGGAACTGTAAGGGTAATAGTTTGCAAATGTTGGCTAACGTTAGCTAACATATTTCATTTGTTTAATGTTAGCCACAACCATTCGCTAACGTTAGCTAATGGTCTCAGAAGATGGTGTGCGGCAAACGTAAGTGTTTGTTTTGGGTCTAAACTGCTTCTAAAAATAGTCAAGTGACCATGTAACATTCTAAGATATTTAGTAGGAATAGCGAAGTCGTTTTCAGTTTTTGAAAATTGTCTCTAAAAAGGCACAGTAATTCTAACAAAAAATAGTTGTTTGATGTTTCACTGTAACATGTTGGAATGTTTTTAATCAAATCGTTCAACTAAAATAGTTACTTTGGCAAGAAGCGTTGTTGAACTCGTCTCAGGACTACTATTTGCAGCTGCTCAACAATCAGGATGAACTACTGCAGCAACTAATCACATAACACCTGACATGTGAGTTTGTGCCTTGCAGGTTCTTCAGGCTCATCTTTCAAACCATGACCTGTTTTTCTGATTATCAATGTCTGACTAACTGAAACACTCATTGATATCCTTCATAAATCGAAAGATATCCGACATACCGCTTTTCTCTCTTCACTTCCCCTACTTTAGTTACGAAGCACGAATCCGACAGCAGACTCAGTATTAAATGGGGGAAATAATGGCTGCAGTTACATATTGTATAGTTTTAAAACACCAGTATTTTTCCTTCATAGCTTGTTTTCCTTCATCTAAAAAAAAAAAATGTTTTTCAGCACTTTTATTTCCATGATTGATCAACTCGTTTTCTCATGGCTCTCCCTTATCCCTCTGCAGCAGACATTTGGTGAGCAATATGTTTGGAACATTGAATCGCAATAAAATCACAGTATGTTAATACGTATAGAATCATAGCCTCGTACGAACCATCCTGGTATCACGAGATTTTGATTTGTACGAGGCTGATAGTCATGAGAATCGCAATACATATAGTTTCGGGACCTAAGTATCCTGATAATATCGTATCGTGAGATTCCTGGCAATTCCCAGCCTTAGTATTAAACCTATACAGTGCATTCGGAAAGTATTCAGACCCCTTCCATTTTTTCCACATTTTGTTACATTACAGCCTTATTCTAAAATTGATTAAGTAATATGTTTTACTCAATGTAAACACAATACGCCATAATGACAAAGCGAAAACAAGGTTTTTAGAATGTTTTCCGAATGTGAAATACCTTATTTACATAAGTATTCAGACCCTTTGCTATGAGACTCGAAATTGAGCTCACGTGCATCCTTTCCATTGATCATCCTTGATGTTTCTACATCTTGGAGACCACCTATGGTAAATTCAATTGATTGAAAACGAACACACATGTCTATATAAGGTCCCACACTTGACTGTGCAGGTCAGAGCAAAAACCAAGCCATGAGGTTGAAGGAATTGTCCGTAGAGCTCAGAGACAGGATGGTGTTGAGGCACAGATCTAGGGAAGGGTACCAACAAAAATGTATGCAGCTTTGAAGTTCCCCAAGAACAAAGTGTCCTCCATCCTTCTTAAATGGAAGAAGTTTTGAACCACCAAGACTCTTCCTAGAGCTCAATCGGGAGGAGAAGGGCCATGGTCAGGGAGCTGACCAAGATCCTAATGGTCACTCTGACAGAGCTCCAGAGTTTCTCTGTGGAGATGGGAGAACCTTCCAGAAGGACAACAGTCTTTGCAGCACTCTACCAATCAGGCATTTATGGTACTGGTCAGACGGAAGCCACTCCTCAGTAAAAGATACATAACAGCCCATTTGGAGTTTGCCAAAAGGCACCTAATGGACTCAGAACATAGAAAACAAGATTCTCTTTGGCCTGATTGCCAAGCGTCACGTCTGGAGGAAACCTAGCACCATCCCTACAGTGAAGCGTGGTGGTACCAGCATCGTGCTGTGGGGATGTTTTACAGCGGTGGGAACTGGGAGACTAGTCAGGATCAAGGGAAAGATGAACGGAGCAGAGTACAGAGATATATCCTTGAAAACCTGATCCAGAGCACTCAGGACCTCCGACAGGGCTGAACGTTCATCTTCCAATAGGACAACAACCCTAAGCCAAGACAACTCAGGAGTGTCTTCAGGACAAGTCTCTGAATGGACAAGTCTCTCCTTGAATAGCCCACCCAGTGCCCTGACTTGAACCCGATCTAACATCTCTGGAGAAACCCTGAAAATAGCTGTGCAGCAATGCTCCCCATCCAACCTGACAGAGCTTGAGAGGATCCGCAGAGACAAATGTGAGAAACTCTCCAAATACAGGTGTGCCAAGCTTGTAGCTTCATACCCAAGAAGACTCAAAGCTGTGATCGCTGTCAAAGGTGCTTCAACACAGTAGTGAGTAAAGGGGATGAATACTTATGGAAATGTGATATTTAATTTTGTATTTTTTTATACATTTGCAAAGAAAATGACCTGTTTTTGCTTTGTCATTATGGGGTATTGTGTGTAGATTGAGGGGGGGGGGACAATTTAATCCATTTTAGAATAAGGTTGTAATGTAACAAAATATGGAAAAAGTAATGGGATCGGAAAACTTTCCAACTGTATTCAACGTCTGCATCATCATGATGTTTCCTTTGGATGATGTTGTTTTGAGTAGTTTGGCCGGCAGGGTTTTGTGTACTTATCTCCCAGACCCAAAGCAAGCAGTGGGTAGTCATCTTTCTGCCTCTTTCCCTATTCCCTTTCCCGCTCTTTCTCTCCTCTTCATGGCCTGTTTACTGCCCAGGGGTTAAAAATGGGATTACTGTTTGTCTGCCCAGGAAAACGGCAAAGCTCAGGGTACTGGCTTTGAAGTCTGAGAGAGCTGTAAGTGAAAACATGTTTGTACAAATATAGTCTATCTGGGGGGCCCTCTATTCGATAGTTTCTCCCTCTCCCACTCTTCTGACTCTCCTTTAATTTCCCTGTTGGTCTCTCTTCCTTTCTCCCTCACTCTTCCTTTTTGTCTTTTGTTGCTCTCTTTCTCTCTATCCCTCTCTCACTTTCTTTCTCTCACTCTCCATGTTAGTCTCCCTCACTCATACACACACACTGAGTGTTATATTGTAGAGGTGACCATCGCGTAGCAGGAGTCCACTATCTTTCAGAGTTGCAGGACAAGGGAACTCTGTCCGCCTCCTGCTGTTTTTTTTATTTAAGTTTTATTAAGTTTTCTTGTTTTTCAATCAACCAACAAAACACATTCCACATTCACTGATGTAGCAGACTTTAAAAAAATAAAATAAATACAAATAATATATAATTATTTAAAAATTGAAAATATAAAACTTGCAGCAGCACTATCAAGGTTCTTATTAGCTATTTCCAGCCTTATCTGAGACGAAGAGCAAATAATACATTTTTAGATTTTACAGCACCTTACATGTTGTGTATCTGCTCATTTCCCTAATCACCCCATTCACTCTGTCCAATTTGAAATATAGTTGCGTAGTGGAGACCAGAGTCTATCAAACTTGGGCTGTCTCTTGCGGAGGTCATAAGTGAGCTTTTCAAGAGGGAGAAAGTCAACAATCTGGTCAATCCACATTTTAAATGTAGGAGAAGTATTAGAGGCCCACAATAGAAGAATACATTTCTTAGCAAAGTATGTAATATTCATGAGCAAATTTTCTCTGTCAGGATCAAGAACAAAGTCCTGCTGGGCATGAAGAAGATAAATACACGGGGTCATATCAAACTGTACATCTAGTATTTTCTGTGCAGCAGTATGTATAGATTGCCAAAATCTGGCCATCTCTCTACTGTTCTAAAATACATATAGGTTCCACTTTCAGAGGTACATATTTTACAGTTAGGAGAGATGTCTGTTTTCATTCTATGGAGTCTCAAAGGAGTGTAATAAAATGTGCACAAAAATTCTTAGATTTAATTAGATTCTTTCATTTTTACATTAGCTCCTTATCAGCCCTGCCAGAGGCTCCGCCCCCAACAGGTAGAGCAGGGGGGACAGCGAGCACCCTTGTCTTGTGGCCCGTCCCAAAGGGAATCTGTGAGAATTCAGTCCGTTAGTAGTCACCATGGCATTTGGGTGAGAGTATAGTGATTTGATCCATTTTTAATAAAGTTTGGGCCCATATTGAACTTTTCTAAGACTGAGAACAGAAACCGCTACTCCATCCTGTCGAACGCCTTCTCAGCATCCAGTGAAGCCAGCAGGACAGGGGTCATCTGCGTTTACTTGATCAATAATATCAAAAAGACGGCAAATGTTATCAAAAGAGTATCTGTCTCTAAATCCAGTTTGGTCCTATTTTATTATTTTGGTAAGAAGAGTGTTTAGTCTTTCGGCGAGCAATTTGGTAATTATTTTGGATTCGAAATCCAACAAGCTTATGGGCCGGAAGGACGAGCAGGATAGAGGGTCCTTGTCTTTTTTGAGCAACACTGTAATGCGAGCTGTGTGCATTGAGTCTTGGAGAACATTGAGTCTTGGAGAATCCATCTGGGCCTGGGGACTTGTTAGGTGGCATGGAGGTAATTGCGTGAAGGGGGAGTTGATCTTCTTGGTCGGTATCTGATAGTTTAGGTGGCGAGATCCCCTCTAGGAAGGAATGGAGTTCTGCCTCTGTGTTTTCTCTCAGAGGTATATAGTTTGCAGTAAAAATCATAAAGTTAAATAGATATTTTTGGGGTCATATGTGACCTTGTCCTCTGCTGTTTGGATAGCCATGATTGTACTGCTCTTTTTTAAAAATTGTTAAGCAAGCAATCTACTCGGCCTATTGCTATACTCATGGTATTTCTGTTTAGTAAAGAAAACATATTTTTTTTGTCTCCCAAGTATAGTCCAAATTCAGTTTGGCTTTGGCTGCTTTAAGATGACTCCAGGAGGTGCAGTCTGGGGATTGTTTATGTACTCTTTCACAGCATTCCAGCTCCCTCTCAAGATCTAGCCTGTGTGCTTCCATTGCTTTCTTTCTTAGATGAAGCATATGCAATTAGATTACATCTTAGTGTGGCTTTGGCAGCGTCCCACATTGTGGCCGGAGAAACAGGAGAATCTTTGTTGTCTTGTGTGTAGTTGTCTATCCATGTAGTTACCAATGTATGGAATGCTTCATTTAATAACATGGAGGTGTTGAATTTCCAGCTCTTTGAACTCAGGATGTTTTTGCAGAGTTCAAAGCGGAGGTGGACAAAGGCGTGATCTGAAAGTGCTATGGGCTCGATTGTACACGTGGCTGAATTTATGAAACTCTTTATAAAAATGAAATCTATACGGGAGTAGGTGTTATGGACATTAGAGTAGAATGTATAGTCAATGGATGAGCTATTAGTCTCCAGATATCGATCAGTCCCATCTCTTTAGTAAGAGTTCAACATCTTTGCAGATCTTGGATTTTTGGTGGGGGCTTGATGATTTGTCTACGGTTTGGTTAAGGGTACAATTAAAATCTCCGGCCACCATGCCAAAGGAAACACAATGCTCATTGAACAGGGTTATCATTTTTGACATGAAGGCAGGAGTATCTGTGTTAGATAGGTTTAAGATAATAATTGGTTGTCCATACAGTGACCCAGTTATCAAAATAAATCTCCCCTTCGGATCAGATATGTTTTTGTCAATTTTGAATGGAACATTCTTATGGATAAGTATGGCTGTACCTCTACTGTTTTGATTTGAAAGATGAGAAATACACCAGTCCCACCCAAGCTCTGTGGAGTTCAGCATCACAGGGGTGTGTCTCTTGTAATAGCGTAATGTCTGCTTTTTCCTTTTTTAGAGCACATAGTATCTTTTTTCCGTTTTATTGCATGACCTAGATTTAAGGTGCTAGTCATCGAACAGTAATCGAACTTTAGTGCAAGTCATCTCTGGGTAAAGGTGGATAATAGTTCAAGCTGCGTTCACATAAAAGGAAAATAAATGGTGTACATTAAATCATCTCTGAACACCCCAGCCGAGTTCCCTAACAACTCGACATATCCCGTTGGATCTATTACCCCCCCCCCCCCCAGTCTCAATTCTGTGTTCCGAAAAAAAAACGGGAACAGTTAGCAACGCACAACGTCTCCCTCTCCCCACCAAAGAAATGCCTCATCCTCTCCACCCCGCATTGAGTAAGTGACAACGTAGCCCCCGTCCAGACCACATTAGAAGAGGGAGAAAATCAAATTAATAGTCAAGCCTACATATACCTCCCCCAAGGGACATAGGGAACAACAAGTAATATTAGCGGAAAAAAACAAGAAAAAGGGAAATAAAAGTAGGCCGAAATGTTAGTAGGCCTAGGTTAGGCTATAGAGCCTATCCCTCTCAGCTAAAGGAACATAAATCGAGATTAGACAGCTATAATGATATTTAGCTAGGTCTTTGGATATCGGCTATATGTTGTCTTACCTCCTTTAGTAATGGCATTAATTGCATTTAGTCATTGGTCCGTTTGTCATTGACCAGGATTGTCTTTCAAAAAAACGTTTTGCCTCTTCGGGAGTTTTGAAGTGTTGCAGGGCTCCTTGGTGAAGAATCCTGAGCTCGTTTGGGTATTTGAATCCCCTAAAGATGCCTCGGTCAATGGAGTATTTCTTCACCTCGTCAAACTCTCGGCGCTTTCAGCGTATTCCAGCTGACAGGTCCTGGTGTAAAGTGAGTTTGTCGTTTCCCACTGTAATGGTGTTGATTTTCGCCGCCTGTAGGACTCGTTCCTTGTCGGTGAGTCACAGGAAACGTATGGTGATTGGGCACTGTGTTTGTCTGGCTGCTGGTGGGGGCCTCAGTGCTCGGTGAGCTCTCTTGAGTTCTATGGGCCTGTCGGTGGAGCCACTCGGGAAGTTTGTCTTGCAGGTAGTGGATCAGTGGCATGTTTCCCTCTTCTTTTTCGCCCAGATTTAATAGAACACAATTATTCCTTCGCCCTCTGTTTTCCAGGTCCTCTGTTTTCTCTTCCAGATGCTCTATTTTCTTTTTAGAATATGCTATTGTTTCCATGGCGTCTGTCAATATGTTTTCCATGGATAGGATTCGCCCATCTGCCTCAACCATAAACGCGGGGCGCCTGGACATCTTGTTGTTAATGTCAGGCAAAGCATTTTACAGGATTGTCACCTTGCCCCCTATCGCACTGAGCTGAGAGTTGATGGCATCTAATTTAATGTTGAGTAATGTACGTTGGGATCTCAACTCAGAAAGGATGTCTTCGACAGAGTGTGGGATTAGCATTCGTTGGGCCTCAGAGGTGTCCTCTTGCTCTTGGCTAATGGCTCTAGGTTTTTCTGAAGCTAGCTGCTTATTGGAGGCTTTTTCAGTCGCTAATGCTCAAGTCCGGGTAAAAATGTTATCTGTAATGTCGCCTTTTGTAGCCACCATGACTTTGACTAAAGCTAAAGGAGTTTAAACTTGAAGTGGAGGTAAGATTAGGAATTGGAAACTACTTGAGCGGAGCTCTTAGTTCATGCAGCCATCTCGTTCAAGGGTCACGTGATCCCTCCGCCTTCTGTTTTTAATACTTGAAAAGGAAATTTGCAGTGTGTGTGTGTGCTGCCCAATCCCAGATTGTCATATTCTTCTGTTTCAGACTGAGAAATCCGCACCATCACGTTTCAGTGCTCACCGAATGAAATGGTACCATCTTGCTTTGTCACTAAGGCCTGTGTGTGTGTGTGTGTGTGTGTGTGTGTGTGTGTGTGTGTGTGTGTGTGTGTGTGTGTGTGTGTGTGTGTGTGTGTGTGTGTGTGTGTGTGTGTGTGTGTGTGTGTGTGTGTGTGTGTGTGTGTGTGTGTGTGTGTGTGTGTGTGTGTGCCAGTCTATTGGGGTTTCTTGTCTTTGGACTTCTCCTGTTGCCTATATGCTCATTGGAAATACAATTCCAACAGAGATGTATCGTGGCCACTCACTCTGAAAGACAAAGAGGATAGACAGGTGGACTGGGAGCAACAGATAAATGGTTTCATATTGCAACAGGCTATCGCTTCAATATTAGCTATGTTTTATGCATATCTAATATTGAAGCTATCCATAGCATCTTTCAGAGAAAAACTGATATGAAACTGGTGGTTTTGAATGAAGACCCATAGCCTCGACATTCTGTTTTGACATTATACTGTCAAGTATAGTGTGCAGATGTTGCTCCTTTACTTTCCAATGGGGTATTTTTGAACCGTCTAAAGGTGTTAATATTATTTTGAAGGACGAAATGCTGAGTTCTCGAAGGATACACATCTCGTCTGATTCAGTAAACAACTTGTTAAGCTTTTACTCACTCTTCTCTCCCTGCATGTATCACTCTTCTCACATTAGAATTTCAAACATTTCATTACTCACTTCTTCATTTAAGTAACTCTACAAACATACTGTAGAGCGAGAGAAATGATCTCCTCTGACAAATTGAGCAGTTTGCAGTTAAAACCCATGAGCTCCAAACCTGCCAGCCATCTCTCTCTGCTTCAGTGTTATTTTTCCAGCCAGGCTGTCAAATCTGCTTCCATCTTCCTCAGTAGATTAATTTATGCAGATATTAGCTATAATTATACAACTGCAAACAAAGCATATCTTATTAATCTCTTAACTGAGGAGTAAAAGTGGAACTCTGCACTGTTGGTTATAAATAATTGAATGAGATTTTAAACCCCTAATTAAGTAGAGCTACAGGGAGAGAGGAAACCCCTTGGTGGCCAATTCATTAGTAATAATGGGTGACATTTGTGCCACCGCACAAAATGGAGGCATTAGCCATAAAGCATTTTGAACCCTCAGAGGCCACCGCAATTACCAAGACGAAGGCATTTCATTCGATTTAGCAACAAAGGGGGTCATGACGTGAACTCAAACATATGTACTGGCGCTTGTAAGGTATGGCGGATGAGTCTACCAGCCTACCTTTCATGCTTGAAGCGAGTAAGCCGAGTAGTTTGATGTTGAAAATGAACACCACCTCGATTCCAAAGTGGTGATGTTGTAGTATTTACAGTGTTCTCAATCTGCTCTTCCTATCACAACTGCAGGAAAGTAGCGTGAAAAAATGATGCACTGCATAGAGGTTAGGGAGCCAAAGGTTCGTAAACTTTCCCGTAAATTTCTGGAATTTTTCCATGGGAAGTTAAGCCCGGGAATTTTGGGAATTTTGCTTATGTCCATCAAAAAAAGTTAGCTTATAACAGTGAACCTTTTTTTGGGATACACATAAGGCAATTCTAGGTCTTGTGGAATATTTTGTTTAAACTATCCCCAATTCAATGGAATTGCAACCCTCTGCATGCACAGTGCTTTCTTCCATCACATGTACAGCTGATTCTCAAGATGATCTTGCACAGTAATGAGATACTATTGAGCCCACACTACTACACTGTCTGAGCCAAGGACTACATGCTTTCTGGTAAGTTAACGATTACAATACTGGGTGGGGTGAATATATTTTATATGACATGCATGATTTTTTTGTTAAATAATTTATAACTTGTTAACAATTTCTGCTAGTTAGTTTTTTGCTACCATGTTGGTTTTAGCTTGCTTGAGCCTGCTGAGTGTTAGTTCACCTGTTTCCATACTTGTTTCATTTTAAAACATTTATCTTACTAACTGCTTAGCTATTTGTACTTGAAATTGTATTTGTTTGTTTTTTTACACATTTTTTCTTATCTTTACACAAAAATGGCACAGGCACTATCTGATGTGTGGAGACATTTCACTGCAGCTAATGTAGAAGGAAAAGCTGTATACATTTGCAAATACTGTGCCAAATCGTATATGAAGAATGCAACAAATATGCAGAATCATCTGGCCAAGTGCATCAAGTTCCCTCAGCGCTCACAACAAGCAACCTCTGACTAAAGTCCCTCTACTTCTATTCGAGGTGAAAATGATTAATCAAACACCTTATCTATAGCAACAGCTCATGTTTTTTTTTTTTACTCAATGGAGGAAGGTAGTCAGAGAAATGCTGATGAATTTCTTGCTCAAGCTGTATATGCAACTGGTTCACCTCTGATGCTCACAGGCAATGTGTATTGGAAGAGATTTCTGAATGTTCTTCGCCCAGCATGCACCCCTCCAATCAGACATGCTTTATCTACTCATTTGCTGGATACAGAGTTCAAGTGAAGGTCAAGCAAATCATAGAGAAAGCAGACTGTATTGCAATCATCTCTGATGAGTGGTTGAAAGTTCGTGGGCAAGGAATAATGAACTACATCATCTCCACCCCTCAACCAGTATTCTACAAGAGCACAGACACAAGGGACAACAGAGACAGCAGTCTCTTCATTTAAGGCAGTCATCAATGACCTTGGACCACAGAAGGTATATTTGCGTTGGTGACAGACGATGCTGCGAACATGAAGACTGCTTGGTCGAAAGTCCTACCCTCACACCACACCCATTGGCTGTACTGCCCATGCATTGAATCTGTTCCTCAAGAACATCATGGCACTGAAAACAATTGATACACCCTACAAGAGAGACAAGGAAATGGTTAGGTATTTGAAGGGTTATCAAGTTATAGCAGCAATCTACCTCACCAAGCAAAGTGAGAAGAATAAGAGCACCACATTGAAGCTGTCCAGCAACACCGGTTGGGGTGGTGTTGTCATCATGTTTGACAATCTCCTGGAGGGGAAGGAGTCTCTCCAAGAAATGGCCATATTACAGTCTGTCGACATGGACAACCCCATCAAGAGGATCCTCCTGGATGATGTATTTTGGGAGAGAGTGGTAAAGCAGCCTGAAACTCCTGAAACCTATAGCAGTAGCCATTGCACGGATTGAGGGAGACAATGCCATCCTGTCTGATGTTCAGACTCTGCTTGCAGATGTAAGAGAAGAAATCCGTACTGCCCTGCCCAGTTTACTGTTGCTCCAAGCAATGGAAACTGCAGTTCTGAAATGCATCAAAAAGCATGAAGACTTCTGCCTAAAGCCGCTACAAGCCCAGCATACATGTTGAACCCCAAGTATGCTGGCAAGAGCATCCTGTCTGGTGCAGAGATCGACAAGGCCTATGACATCACTACCGCGTCTCGCCACCTTGGCCGAGGGCAAGGTTCTTGGCAGTCTGGCGAAGTGCACTTCCAAGCATGGGCTTTGGGATGGAGATGCAATATGGATGTCGTCCCAAGATATATCATCAGCCACGTGGTAGAAGAGACTTTGTCGATCTGAGGCTCTTTCCCCTGTTGCCTGCATCCTCCAAATCCCACCAACATCAGCCGCCTCAGAGCGCAACTGGTCCTTGTTTGGGAACACACACACCAAAAAACGCAACAGGCTGACCAATACAAGGGTTGAACAATTGGTGGCCATCCGGGCTTTTTGAGCCATCCTCATCAAGGTTGGAAAGTGACAGTGAAGAAGAGTCCTCAGAGTCTGATGTTCAAGAGGTGGACATTGGCGGTCCAGGGAGAAGACATGGAAGCCTGAGAGGAAGACAACCAAAGCTTTAGTTTCTAGACTATAATTTTACAGATGTATGTTGTAAACGTTTTTGGGAGATGCCCTGGATCATTGCAGATCATTTAATATTCAGTTTTGTTGTTCAGTGAAATCATTCCATGTGAAGAGTCAACTCATTTAATTAAAGTTCAATTTGTAACTTTTTTTATTTTATTTCATGTCTACTTATAATGTAAAAGGTTTGTTTCTGTCTCCATATGATATGGTCAATATATCCAATGCAAAAAACATCTACATTTAAATTGTATTAATGTTAATTTCAGTTAATTCCCACAGAAAGTTTCCACCTCTGAATATTCCCCAAAATGTGCAACCCGAGTAAGGTGAAGTAATTTGGTTTTCATGTTGAGCTGGTCTTTGCATGAGACTGACCAGATGAATCCAGGTGAGCGCTTTTATCCTTTATTAATGTCACTTGTTGAATCCACTTCAATCAGTGTACTGTAGATGAAGGGGAGGAAATAGGTTAAAGAAGGGTCTTTAAGCCTTGAAACTATTTGAGACATGGATTGTGTATTTCTGCCTGGTAGAGGGTGAATGTGCAAGAAAAAATATTTAAGTGCCGTTTTTTAAACGGGGTATGGTAGTTTGAGTGTGTCAAGAACTGCAACGCTGCTGAGTTTTTCATGTTCAACAGTTTCCCATGCGTATCAAGAATGGTCAACCCCTCCAAAGGACATCCAGCCAACTGGACACAACTGTTGGATGCATTGGAGTCAACATCAAATTTTGTTTTTCACATGCGCCAAATGCAACAGGTGAAATGCTTACTCACAAGCCCTTAACCAACAATGCAGTTTTAAGAAAATACCACAAGAAAAGATAAGAATAACAAATAATTAAAGAGCAGCAGTAAATAACAATAGCGGGGCTATATACAGGGGGTACTGGTAGAGTCTATGTGCGGGGGTACCGGTGTTGAGGTCATATTTACATGTAGGTAGAGTTATTAAAGTGACTATGCATAGATAATAACAGAGTAGCAGCGGCGTTCCAGAGGGGGCGCAATGCAAATCGTCTGGGTTGCCATTTGATCATTTTTAGGGCCTTCCTCTGAGACCGCCTGGTATAGAGGTCCTGGATGGCAGGAAGCTTGGCCCTGGTGATGTACTGGGCCGTACGCATTACCCTCTTTAGTGCCTTGCGGTCTGAGGCCAAACAGTTGCCATACCAGGCAGTGATACAACCCGTCAGGATGCTCTCGATGGTGCCGCTGTAAAACCTTTTGAGGATCTGAGGACCCATACCAAATCTTTTCAGTCTCCTGAGGAGGAATATGTTTTGTCGTGCCCTCTTCAAGACTGTCTTGGTGTGCTTGGACCATGTTAGTTTGTTGGGGATGTGGACGCCAAGGAACTTGAAGCTCTCAACCTGTTCCACTACTGCCCCGTCGATGAGAATGGGGGTGTGCTCAGTTCTCCTTTTCCTGTAGTCCACGATCATCTCCTTTGTCTTGATCAGGTTGAGGGAGAGGTTGTTGTCCTTGCACCACACGGTCAGTTCTCTGACCTCTTCCCTATAGGCTGCCTCATCATTGTCGGTGATCAGGCATACCACTGTTGTCATTGGCAAACGTAATGATGGTGTTGGAATCGTGCCTGGCCGTGCAGTCATGAGTGAACAGGGAGTACAGGAGGGGACTGAGCACGCACCACTGATGGCCCCCTGTGTTGAGGTTTAAAATGGCGGATGTGTTGTTACCTACCCTTACCACCTGGGGGTGGCCCGTCAAAGTCCAGGATCCAGTTGCAGAGGGAGGTGTTTAGTCCCAGGGTCCTTAGCTTAGTGATGAGCTTTGAGGGCACTATGGTGTTGAACGCTGAGCTGTAGTCAATGAATAGCATTCACACACAGGTGTTCCTTTTGTCCATGTGTGAACGGGCAGTGTGGAGTGCAATAGAGATTGCATCATCTGTGGATCTGTTGGTGTGGTATGCAAATTGGAGTGGGTCTAGTTTGCAAGCCCTGCCACATCCGATGAGTGTCGGAGCCAGTGTAGTACGATTCTGTGTAGCCTGTCTGTTTGATGGTTCATCGGCGGTCATAGCTGGAATTCTTATATAAGCTTCCGGGTTAGAGTCCTGCTCCTTGAAAGCGGCAGCTCTACCCTTTAGCTCAGTGTGTATGTTGAAAAAGCTAGCCGTAGTTTTCCAAACTGACTGAGTATATTGGTTCCTGACTTCCCTGAAAAGTTTCATATCGAGGGGACTATTCGATGCAAGTGCAGTACGCCACATTATGTTTTTGTGCTGGTCAAGGGCAGTCAAGTCTGGGGTGAACCAAGGGCTATGTCTGTTCTTAGTTCAACATTTTTTGAAAGGGGCATGCTTATTTAAGATGGTGAGGAAAGCACTTTTGAAGAGCCACCAGGCATCCTCTACTGACGAGATGAGGTCAATATCCTTCCAGAATACCCGAGCCAAATCGATTAGAAAGGCCTGACTGATGTGGTGTACTCCTCAATGCCATCGGAAGAATCCTGGAACATATTCCAGTCTGTGTTAGCAAATCAGTCCTGTAGTTTTAGCATCTGTTTCATCTGAAAACTTTTTTTATAGACTGAGTCACTGGTGCTTCCTGCTTTAATGTTTTCTTGTAAGCAGGAATCAGAAGGATAGAATTGTGGTAAGATTTGCCAAACATGGACCAGCATCCCTGTGGAACCCTTGACACCTTGTAGAGTCCATGCTCCAATGAATTGAGGCTGTTCTGAGGACAAAAGGGGCGCAACTCAATATTAGGAAGGTGTGCCTAATGTTTTGTACACTCAGTGTACAGTATTTACATTTACATTACATTTAAGTCATTTAGCAGACGCTCTTATCCAGAGCGACTTATTTCCGGTTAATGAGATCACATTTAGGTCAATTTCAATTATGTGTAAACAACATCTCCCTCTTCTGGAATTCCTCCAACTCTACTGGATTGATCTCTCCTAGATGCTTCCCTTACAGATGCGGAGCTAAGTTGTTTGAATGTGGGGCTGGGTTTAGCGGTTAGTCTCATCGACCAGGGATCCACGGGTGGGGACGGAAGGGAGAGAGGGATAGTAGGCTTGGCAAGGCCCTGCTGGTTGAGTCTTTTCAGGGACCATGACCATGACAGAGGTGACCTTTTGGGATGCCCCCTGCCCTAAATCCAACTGTTTCCTGGGTGCTCAGCCTGCCGCTGTTATAAAGGAGCATGCTGACTTGGGGTTGGGCTGCATTAATGAGCTAGAAAGGGGTCTGCTTCATTGATGTTAACAACACAAACACACATATCTTCGTATCCTAGGTGAACAAAACTATTATCTGAAACACCTATTAAGATAACGAGTGTCTTATCAGTAAGCTGCTTCGTACGTCACTGAACCATGGAATAGTTTTGTAGTGCTTCCATTTATGTATACAACATAATATGTACATTGAAGGGTTATAATGTTTGACTATTATTGGCACATTCTTCCTGCGAGGAAAATATGGCACATGTAGTGCTGGGATGATATACCTAAAATGATCAACACCGACCATACCGATCACTTATTGGAGGCGTTTTGCTGATGTCGTTCATTACGATAAGTAGCCTACATTAGAGAAATGTGAAGTTTGCTAATATGGGTGATTGTTAATGGGACAATTGATGGCTACAACCATTAAACCAGTAGTCGTTTAAAGAATAATAATGAAAAAAGGGATGCATATTGTTATAAATGTATCATTACTGCATCAATTCAGGCAATCTTTAGATTTTGGTCCATGTCGCCTAGCATCACAATGACAATCTTCTAGTTTTAAACGGGTTTTCTGGTGGAGAAGAACCAGGGCTCTGAAACCTATTTCCTGGACAGCCGTGTGTCTACTAGTTTTTATTTCCTTTGTATCCAATTTAAGAACCAAGACAACGAGGTGAGGGGAGTTCCAACTAATCAATCAAGTACAAGGGAGGATTGAAAACCTTTAGACACTTGGTTTGACATGCCTTTGAATTGAGGCTTGACATAATGTATATTGAGTTTCATCCACTTTTTACCCTCCGGATAGCCTCAATTTGTCTGGGCATGGACTCTACAAGGTGTCAAAAGTTTCCCATGTTGATGCCAATACTTGCGTCAGTTGCGTCATTTGGCTGGATGTCTATTGGCTGGTGGACCATTCTTGACACAAGGATACTGTTGAGCGTGAAATACCCAGTGGTGTTGCAGTTCATGACACAAACTGGTGCGCCTGGCACCTACTACCATATCCTGTTCAAAGGCACTTCAATTCTTTGTCTTGCCTTCTCAAGGGCGTGCACAGCTAAAAATCCTTCATTAACCTTTTTCCTCCCCTTCATAGCTTTCACCTGGATTCACCTGGTCAGTCTGTCTTGGAAAGAGCAGGCATTCTTAATGTTTTGTATATGGTCCTGTGTAGCTCAGTTGGTAGAGCATGGCGCTTGTAACGCCAGGGTAGTGGGTTCGATCCCCGGGACCACCCATACGTAGAATGTATACACACATGACTGTAAGTCGCTTTGGATAAAAGCGTCTGCTAAATGGCATATATTATTATTATTTATATTATACTCTGTGTACATTGTCATAAGTGTCCCCCCCCCTCCAACCGCCCCCACACAGCCGTCGTTGAATCGCTGAACAATTAGCCAAACTCACCTCGTTGCCTAGCTCTGCATCGCACCAGGCTCACAAAATACGCTTGAATTTAAACCAATCAGTCACGAGCAAACTTATCTGCTAGTGACACTCACATCTGTTAGCCTACCTCCTCCCTCTTTGTCTAGCAAAATGTGTTTCTCCTGTTTGTCAGTTTGCCATCCCTCTGCATGTGGTGGACTGTTGCTTCCTTTGCCTAACTGCGATTCAAATAAAGGAACTTGTCTTGGCTTTCGTAAACCAGATTACCCCCTTTAGCAGTTCATGCCAGTGGCACCTTCATCTACCCACCTTTTTAACCAGTTAACTCCATTTATCTTCCTGAAGCCTGGCTCTCTTCCTGACTGCATTTCAGAAGAACTTGTCCTTGAGTTTAGGCATCCCCCCCCCCCCCCCCCATGCTGAAATCTCACTCCGGCTCAGGAAATGGCTTTTCTCTTGACACAAACACATTTGTTTTGTTGGTTTGTGTTTTCCCAACACAAAGTGCTTTTGTTCCGCACCATTACTGCCCACGAGGAGCTGCGATTCATCTCCATCTGCTGTTTCCACTCTGGTAACTCTGTTCACTGAGATGCCGTCTCTCCCGAAACGGAATCAAACAGAGAGATGTCGTAGCCGTCCCTCCAGAAACGGAATCAAACAGAGAGATGCCGTAGCCGTCCCTCCCGAAACGGAATCAAACAGAGATGCCGTAGCCGTCGCTCCGAAACGGAATCAAACAGAGATGCCGTAGCCGTCGCTCTCGAAACGGAATCAAACAGAGATGCCGTCCCTCCGGAACGGAATCAAACAGAGATGCCGTAGCCGTCGCTCTCGAAACGGAATCAAACAGAGAGAGATGCCGTCCCTCCCGAAACGGAATCAAACAGAGATGCCGTCCCTCCCGAAACGGAATCAATCAGAGATGCCGTAGCCGTCCCTCCCGACGTGCCCTCTTCACGACTGTCCTCAACTTAGTGATGAGCTTTGAGAGTACTATGGTGTTGAACGCTGCGTTGTAGTCAATGAACACCATTGTCACATAGTTGTTCCTTTTGTCCAGGTGGCAAAGGGCAAGGAAGCAGGAATCAGGAGGATAGAGTTGTGGTCGGATTTACCAAATGGAGGGTGAGGGAGAGCTTTTGTTCGCATCTCTGTGTGTGGAGTACAGGTGATCTACGATTTTTTTCCACCCTGGTTGCACATTTAACATGTTGATAGAGATTTGGTAGAACTGATTTAAATTTCCCTGCATAAAAGTCTCCGGCCATTAGGAGCGCCGCCTCTGGGTGAGTGGTTTCCTGTTTGCTTATTTCCTTATACAGTTGACTGAGTGCAGTCTTAGTGCCAGCATCTGTCTGTGTTGGTAAATAAACAGCCACAAAAAGTATAGCTGAGAATACTCCAGGCAAGTAGTGTGGCCTGGAATTTATCACAATATACTCTACTTCAGGCGAGCAACATCTAGAGACTTCCTTAGATTTCTTGCACCAGCTGTTGTTTACAAATATACACAGACCACCCCCCTATTCTTATTGGAGTTTACTGTTTTATCCTGCCGGTGCAGCGTATATTCCACTAACTGAATATCCATGTCGTCAAACATAGGATATTACAGTTTTTGATGTCCCGTTGGTAGGATATTCGTGATCGTACCTCGTCTAGTTTATTATTTATTTAATCTTTGTCTAATCCGAGGTGAGTGATCGCTGTCCTGATGTCCAGAAGCTCTTTTCTGCCGTAAGATACGGTTGCAGAAACATTATTTACAAAATAATTGACACATATCGTGAAAAAAAACACACAATAGCACAATTGGTTAGGAGACCGTAACACGTCAGCCATCTGCTCCGGCACCATCTTCCTTGACAATCAACTCACATATGGTGTCCAGGGCACAGCTGGGAGTTGAGGGGGGTCTATAACGAGCGGCAACAGTGAGGGACTTTTTTCTGGAGAGATGGATCTTTAAAAGTGGAAGCTCAAACTGTTTTGGCATAGACCTGGATAGTATGACAGAACTCTGCAGGCTCTCTATACAGTAGATTGCAATTCCGCCCCCTTTAGCAGTTCTGTCTTGATGGAACATTTTGTAATTGGGAATGGAGATTTCAGAATTTTTGGTGGCCTTCCTAAGTCGGGATTCAGACACGGCTAGGACATTAGGGTTGGCAGAGTGTGCTAAAGCAGTGAATAAAGTAAACTTAGGGAGGAGGCTTCTGATGTTAACATGCATGAACCCAAGGCTTTTACGGTTGCAGAACTTACCAAATGAGAGTGCTTGGGGACACACAGGGCCTGGGTTATATCACTCGCACACCATGTGAAGAGTCAGGAGCTTCTCTGAAGCAGAGAGGCCAGTATAACCCGCCTTGGCAGCAGCTAATGGGGTTCCATGATAAATACAAATACAGATTAGCCTCCCCTAATGGCTACATCCAGACGAGACCCTTGAGTGAGCCTTAAAACATGAACTTCATGTGAACTTCATCCTCCCCTCCCAGGCGTCATGACTACCAGCAGACAGAATCCGAGTGAGTCTGCAGGTAAAGCCCTGAGGAAGAAACACATTCTGCCTGCCCTGAGCTGGACATAAAACCTACAAGTTTAATACCACTGGAGCCTATGTAAGGAGATTACCCTGAGCTAAATCAACCTACACAGTTTTATTGTTTCATTTCTTGATCTACTTATGTTACATATTAAGGTATTTTTTGTATTGTATATCAACATTTATTATTTTCATGTTTGTATCTCATGTACATAGTGGGATGTAAGAAAATACTGTTTCTCAGAAATGCAACACGGAAAGGGGGATACCTAGTCAGTTGTAGAACTGAATGGATTTAACTGAAATGTCTTCCGCATTTAACCCAACCCCTCTGAATCAAAGAGGTGCTGAGATCCACGTCTTAGGCGCCCGGGGAACAGTGGAGGTCACACTCTGGTGTCATGCACCATTGGAGTAATGGCCATTGGTAAGGTTATCAGGGACTATAACAAAGTGCAACAATGGCAAAAAATGTGCCTATATATTGATAGGGCTAAATTGAAATGTTTCGTACAGAAGCAATATGAAAAGCATATGGATAACCATGGTAGTAATTGAAAGGGAACAGTTACGAGATTATGGGAAAATTATTAGACCAAAGTTGAGGCCACAACAGTTCACTTGACACAAGATGGAGTCCAAACTTTACACTGTTGATTTTTTTGCATTTTACATTTAGTGTATTGAAAATACCCAGGATACATTAGTAATATGGTATGAATATTCCTGGAAAATGTGCTGTTTGTGCAACAAATGACAAGCGTTTGAGTGCGAGGACTAACTGGTGTCTCCAAGTGGTCACACACCTCTCCAAGGTGTACACAGTTCCTAAGTAATTTCAATTCATTTTTATGACTCAAAGAAGAGCCTTCAACTATAAAGTTTTTTTTTTCTGCTAGTGGTGGCATTGAGGAACTAGAGCGAAGACACTTGTAATTATTTTGTTTGGAACACAAACCTGCATCCCTGCCATCACACAATTACTATTTTTGTTTCTCCAATCCAAAAATGGTCCATTTATAAATCGCAATCTGGGTTAGGTGGGCATCATTTGAAAGCCTATTCTATTGCCAACATGACTAGCTAAGGGTGTTTAGGCTTTCACAATGCAATTCAGGGAAATGGATCATCATTTTGGTGCTTATAGAACGGAGTGTGTTCAGGTGCATGTGCAGCGGCAAATGTTCTTCACAATGGAAAAACAGGCTCATTCTGTTCAGAATAACCCAGAGTATGACGACATGTTATCTTGTACCTCAAACATAGTGATCATAAACGTTGACACTGTGACATGAGTTAAATAATATGGAAATGTAAAGTACACATTTAGACTCAAAACGGTATTACAATCCTTAACATCTCATCTTTCAAAATACATTGAGTCCTCTTCATTTACAGAATTTCCCTCACTTAGACATTAAAAAAAAGCAGCAAAAGTTTCCCAATTAGCGTGATGGATTGGAGCAACTGCTTGTCGCGCTCAAGTTCAGAACGGCTGTTAGTCAACCCATACAGCACTGTGAAGTGCAGACCCAGAGTTCTGACATCAAGTATAGCATGTTACTGTACAACCACTGTGTTCCATTTTAGGCATTTATCAGTGCCCAACTCTGCTGTTTTCAGCCTGTGTACCAGTGTAAAGGGTTAAATAGCTACATTAACTTAGCAGCGCTACATTAGTCTAGCTTACTTCTGGATCCTTACACTCCCTGGTTTCCTCCTGTGCAGGGTTTTCTGAACAGTGAGCGGGTGTCCAGGATGGTGCAGAGTGGCGGCTGCTCGGCCTGCGACTTCCGTGACGTCTTCAAGAAGAACATTGAGCGCCGGGTGCGCAGCTTGCCCGAGATCGACGGCCTGAGCAAAGAGACAGTGCTGAGCTCCTGGATTGCCAAGTACGACGCCATCTACAGGGGGGATGAGGACCTGCGGCGCCAGCCCCAGAGGATGCACCTCAGTGCCGTGTCCGAGTTGATACTCAGTAAGGAGCAGCTGTATGAGATGTTCCAGCTGATTTTGGGCATCAAGAAGTTTGAGCACCAGCTGCTGTACAACGCCTGTCAGGTGAGAATTGGATCACATACACGTACATACAAACACGCGCCCACACACTTTTTGCCCTCTACATAACATTTTAATTTTGATCAATTTCTAGATTGTTTGAAGTGCTCCCTAGGTAACCACAAAACTGTTAATGTTAGGATACATTGTATAATCAAGATGCAATATGCCCAATGTGGTATACTAGTGGGGATATTAGAACAGAAACTGTGAGTCTTTAATGTCCTTTCCTTGATCACTTTCCTTAACTCAGGTGGCTCCAGCTAAGCACAGATCTCTTTGAATGCGTATCTTAAAGGTCATTGGCTGATGAGACTTTTTAATCAGCGTGCTCTTGTCAACTAAGGCAAGGATGTCCTCCCTCCCCTTCACCTTTTTCCAGGGGGTCTTCCATGGCACCAATTAGTAGTTAAGCGGTGGCTGTAACTAGTAAGCGTATGTTGGTGTGATCAGTGGTTACTGTCCTCTGTAAACCATTTAGGCTTATTCATCTGAAGGCGTATTTTGAAATAAATGCCATTGTTACTCGTACTGGGATTAGAGCAGCTTCTTTTGACTTGAAAATGGGAGGCTAATCACAGGAACCATTAAATGACTTCAATCCCACTTCCTAGCTTGTTGATGAATAGAACGTTTGTCCTCAGAATTATTGCAAAAAAAATGTGTGCTAATGTGTTGTTCATTATTACATTGCCACCCATTAAGATAATGTGCTGTGTGAAGAACTCAATTAGACCTGATTCCTCCCGTAAATTTGATTAAGGCCTGTTCTTGTCAGTCCTAATGTCTATAGAAGCTAATGGTGTTCCCATAATAATGAGACCTGCAGACAACAGACAATTGGCTCATCTCCATAGCAACCTTCTGGCCCATTGTTCCTTTTATGCTATTCACCAATGCCATTTTTGCTGGTCACTTAGCAGATAACACAGTGCTTGTTAGAGCAGGTCTTGGATCAGTTTTATCGTCCATTAATGGTTGGAAGATGGAGAGGAGATGATCCTTGAACGATGTATTGGGGTATCCTTCTTAGCACAATCTCATGGCTGATAGACTCTTGACCCCTGTGTTTGTGCACCTTGGTCTTGCCTGTATAAAAGACAGTACTCTGAGTGAGTGAGCGAGCGAGATGTTAACATCCTCTTTCAGGAAAGACATATCTAAACCTGAAATCTGTTTCTCAAATATATGAGAGAGATTTATGGATGCCTCTCGCTGGATCCATGCTCTGCATGAAGACCCATTGATTACCCTGCATCAATGTGTTGAACTGAGGCCTTTCATGTGTTTGCAATGGGCAGAGATCGGTCTGGGTGACCATAATCTGATTTGGTGAGGATGTGAGGGAATGTTTGTACATTCTATTATATGTTTGATTTGTTTGACTGCCTTTAAGTTTTCCCCTTTCTCTCTCTCAATTAAATTCAAGAGCTTTATTGGCATGGGAAACATACGTTAATATTGCCAAAGCAAGTGAAGTCGACAAAAGTGAAATAAACAATAAAAATGAACAGTAAACATTGCACTCACAGAAGTTCCAAAAGAATAAAGACATTTTAAAATGTCATGTCGCTCTCTTCCTCTCATATGCTTTCCTTCCCTCTATATTCACACATTCATGAGACATTTGTTTAATATGCACGTCTATTTTTGGAGTGTTTCGCACAAGCTGTATGAAGACTGAAATACCTTTAGTATCTATGAGGTACCTCTGGCACCTCTGACATGTCTCAGCAATGATCTAGAGCCACACAGGGATCTCAATAAAGAAGCTAAAATATTTGACATAAACCAAATATGTATTGAGGGATAGTGAAAAGGACAGTGGAGTAAAAGAAAGACAAGGAGAAAGCGAGGAGGATGTAGAAACAGAGGGATGAGATTGCTCAGGTGTGCAGGTGGATGACTGCAGTTGCTTTGAGAGGGTGGCAACCCCCTGGTGAAGAGTGACTGTGTGTGTGTGTGTGTGAGTAGATAGTTTGACATTTCTCCCCTCCATCTCTAATGATCACATCCTGGCGTTGGGCCGTAAGGGCCACCCCTGTCGTCTCTCGTTAGTGCTCGGAGCGAACAGGTGAGGGGGAGGCGAGGGAGCAGGTGAGCCGGCAGGAAAGGCTAATAAATTAACACACGGCGCACAGCACTGGCTCGCCTAAGCAGCCGACCCTCGTCAGCTCTCATATTGAGCTTTCTCTTTCGCAGTCTTTCTGTTATCTTCATCCCTTCTTCTATCCTAATTCTGTCTTGGTTTCTCTCTGCATCTTTCTCTTTTTAGACATCCTTCTTTCTCCCTCACCCTCTTATTCTCTCACTCCTTTTCCCTCTCATTCTGCTTCTAATCTTCTCTCTCCCCCTCTGCCTCTCAGGCACCAGGAAGCTGCCCAGACAGACATGCAGCCAGCCAATGTAATCAAACCCAGTGTAATCACCCAAGACTTTTTCCATCAAAGCCCTCGGCGTGCCCGCCTATTCCTCTAGTCTACCATTTGACTTCAGAA
The DNA here is from genome assembly GCF_021184085.1 of Oncorhynchus gorbuscha. Taxonomy (NCBI): domain Eukaryota; kingdom Metazoa; phylum Chordata; class Actinopteri; order Salmoniformes; family Salmonidae; genus Oncorhynchus; species Oncorhynchus gorbuscha. The sequence goes on from NC_060178.1 coordinate 15,799,953, forward strand.
AGTACCATCAGAGACAGGATTGGTATCCTCTGCCAAAGTGTTAATGGGATAACATTTAAAGGTGGGACTTTGGGACCGTTCTCGGAAAGATGTGTCGACTTCAAACCTGTCATTGATGGCTTTGATTAGTAGCTTCATATGCCTTGTTGTCATAGAAATGATTAGAATGGCTGTGTGAGAGAAAGTCAGGTTAGCACTGCAAGAATAATAAATGAAGACGACAAAGGTGGGAATGTGTGTGTACGTGTGCATGCATATGTATTTTTCTATCCTTCTAAGGTCAGTTGTGTGCATGAAACTGAGGATTGATAACAACCACATGATGAATCTGTAACTAGTTTTCAAGCAAGTGTTTCTATCAAGCTATCAGGGTGAAAATTGGCACAGCTCAGTTCGGACCTATTACAATGCCAATTGAAAGTCTACACACCCCTTGCACAGTTGTCATATTTTCCTGCCTGGATTAAAATTATATTATTTTTCCTACGTTTTCCTACATTTAAGTGAAAAGTATCATTTTATATAATTTTGAATATGATTCTACTAACTCTTAGGACAACATATCCATTGTTTTTGTCAAAAATGCTCAAGCTCAGTAAATTGGCCTAAGAGTTGTTAGAATCTTATTCAAGATGATTTCCAGTTAAATGGAGGTGCATAACAATGGCGACGTCCACCGTATTGTACATTACTCTAACGATTGTTTTTGTATCGTCATTAGCACAGTATACATTGTCCCACTTTTACCTCCAAGATGCCAGCAAAGCACAAAAGTCAATTGTGAAGATTTATTGGTGCATTGAACCAACTCTGTGGATAGCGCTAAAACAATTGACGTCATATCTGATTTCCGACATCTTCATTGCACCTTCGCCATTGCTGCGAAAGGTGCTGCCACCAAGTATTACACACAATCAAGACATCAACTTAGTTGTACTTACTTAATTTATTATTTTAAAGGTTGAATATATATTTTATTTTCATTGAAAATGTCTGAGTAAGTCGTGTAGATCAGTAGGAGGAAAAATCCAGTCATCTGTTATTTTTTAAATAAAATTTTAAGGCAGCAAATGTGACAACTGTGCAAGGGCTGTGTAGACTTACCAGGCACTGTACTGAATAAAAATACATGATTTCACCTTTATTTAACCAGGTTGGCCAGTTGAGAACAAGCTCTCAATTTGTTGGTACTGTATATGCAACTGACATGTTAATTTTAACAGAGGATAACGTTGTTTCTACGCAATCTTTTGTCAGTGTTTGCTTGCAGCTGCAGAATTCCAGTGCATCTACAGTAGATCCCAGTAAGGAATGGATCTTTGAAGTCTGTCAATGAGGTTCTGTCAGATAGGAACGCTGACAGAAATCCAAAAACCAAACAGACAAGTGGAACTCTCCAAGCTGATAAGACAATGGGGGAGAACAGTAAAGGGGGAGATAAGCCTCTAAATTTAACACAGATTTAAAATGGATACAACACCACTTAAAAGTCAGCCCTAGGTGGTTTTGTAAAGAAAGGCAGAAACGGAGAGGGAACGTGTTGGCACGGCAACACCTTTAATCACATTAGGCCCTACACCTACATTTTAGAGGAAGTGTGACCTCGCAAGGGACAAACATAACATTTTTAAACCTCAAACCCAATTTTGTAAATGGAACCTGTTGTTTATTGACTTACTGGTCATGAACTCAGGAGTCACGTGTGAATGGCGCAGACAACACTACAGTGAAAATGTTATTAAATCAATAACCAACTTTAGGTAATCTTTTCCATAGCTATTTCTTGAAGCCCAGAGGCCTCATTTACCAAGATAGAATCAACCTGTGTGTGCCTCAATACCTGTCCTTCTGTCTGTTTTATTTAGTCAAGCGTTATTCACAGCCATCTCCACCAGTAATAAGTCACGTGGTTTATGCATGCAGCCGAATGGCAATGACTGCTAAATCTTCCCTTTGTCTGATGTTCCTTGTTTTGTTGGAATTGACCGATGCCAGCTGCAACATGTAACAGGATTAACAATAAATGTATTGGAAGAGCAAGTTTTTCATACTGAAGGTTAATGACCATAAATCCTTCTCATTTGTATGACTTATAGGATATTTTGGATGTTTTGTGTCAAGACTAGTCGTAAGTAAATATTATATATGGCTGAGTTTGACATTTGAAGCTACTAAATAGAGAATCCCTTTCAGATTAATTGGCAAAATTCCTTTCATTAGTTACAAAATAATATGACTTGTTCAGTTTTCAAAATGAAGATGTATTTGTTGTCAGTGCACATGACAAGTTATAATGAAGCTTACATTTCCTGAATGCAAATGCAATTCCTTTACTAATTATCCATACATGATTAATGAGAGCTGTTGATTATCTGTCTTATATTGTATGTGTTATTACATATCAAGGTGTGGATGTAGATGTACAGTTGAAGTCGAAGTTTACATCAAATCAAATCAAATCAAATCAAATTTTATTTGTCACATACACATGGTTAGCAGATGTTAATGCGAGTGTAGCGAAATGCTTGTGCTTCTAGTTCCGACAATGCAGTGATAACCAACAAGTAATCTAACTAACAATTTAAAAAAAAACTACTGTATTATACACAGTGTAAGGGGATAAGGAACATGTACATAAGGATATATGAATGAGTGATGGTACAGAGCAGCATACAGTAGATGGTATCGAGTACAGTATATACATATGAGATGAGTGTGTAGACAAAGTAAACAAAGTGGCATAGTTAAAGTGGCTAGTGATACATGTGTTACATAAGGATGCAGTCGATGTTGTAGAGTACAGTATATACATATGCATATGAGATGAATAATGTAGGGTAAGTAACATTATATAAGGTAGCATTGTTTAAAGTGGCTAGTGATATATATATATATATATATTTACATCATTTCCATCAATTCCCATTATTAAAATGGCTGGAGTTGGGTCAGTGTCAATGACAGTGTGTTGGCAGCAGCCACTCAATGTTAGTGGTGGCTATTTAACAGTCTGATGGCCTTGAGATAGAAGCTGTTTTTCAGTCTCTCGGTCCCAGCTTTGATGCACCTGTACTGACCTCGCCTTCTGGATGATAGCGGGGTGAACAGGCAGTGGTTCGGGTGGTTGATGTCCTTGATGATCTTTATGGCCTTCCTGTAACAACGGGTGGTGTAGGTGTCCTGGAGGGCAGGTAGTTTGCCCCGGTGATGCGTTGTGCAGTCCTCACTACCCTCTGGAGAGCCTTACGGTTGAGGGCAGAGCAGTTGCCGTACCAGGCGGTGATACAGCCCGCCAGGATGCTCTCGATTGTGCATCTGTAGAAGTTTGTGAGTGCTTTTGGTGACAAGCCGAATTTTTCAGCCTCCTGAGGTTGAATAGGCGCTGCTGCGCCTTCTTCACGACGCTGTCAGTGTGAGTGGACCAATTCAGTTTGTCTGTGATGTGTATGCCGAGGAACTTAAAACTAGCTACCCTCTCCACTACTGTTCCATCGATGTGGATAGGGGTGTTCCCTCTGCTGTTTCCTGAAGTCCACAATCATCTCCTTAGTTTTGTTGACGTTGAGTGTGAGGTTATTTTCCTGACACCACACTCCAAGGGCCCTCACCTCCTCCCTGTAGGCCGTCTCGTCGTTGTTGGTAATCAAGCCTACCACTGTTGTGTCGTCCGCAAACTTGATGATTGAGTTGGAGGCGTGCGTGGCCACGCAGTCGTGGGTGAACAGGGAGTACAGGAGAGGGCTCAGAACGCACCCTTGTGGGGCCCCGTGTTGAGGATCAGCGGGAGGAGATGTTGTTGCCTACCCTCACCACCTGGGGGCGGCCCGTCAGGAAGTCCAGTACCCAGTTGCACAGGGCGGGGTTCTCGAGCTTGATGACGAGCTTGGAGGGTACTATGGTGTTGAATGCCGAGCTGTAGTCGATGAACAGCATTCTCACATAGGTATTCCTCTTGTCCAGGTGGGTTAGGGCAGTGTGCAGTGTGGTTGAGATTGCATCGTCTGTGGACCTATTTGGGCGGTAAGCAAATTGGAGTGGGTCTAGGGTGTCAGGTAGGGTGGAGGTGATATGGTCCTTGACTAGTCTCTCAAAGCACTTCATGATGACGGAAGTGAGTGCTACGGGCGGTAGTCGTTTAGCTCAGTTACCTTAGCTTTCTTGGGAACAGGAACAATGGTGGCCCTCTTGAAGCATGTGGGAACAGCAGACTGGTATAGGGATTGATTGAATATGTCCGTAAACACACCGGCCAGCTGGTCTGCGCATGCTCGGAGGGCGCGGCTGGGGATGCCGTCTGGGCCTGCAGCCTTGCGAGGGTTAACACGTTTAAATGTCTTACTCACCTCGGCTGCAGTGAAGGAGAGACTGCATGTTTCCGTTGCAGGCCGTGTCAGTGGCACTGTATTGTCCTCAAAGCGGGCAAAAAAGTTATTTAGTCTGCCTGGGAGCAAGACATCCTGGTCCGTGACTGGGCTGGATTTCATCTTGTAGTCCGTGATTGACTGTAGACCCTGCCACATGCCTCTTGTGTCTGAGCCATTGAATTGAGATTCCACTTTGTCTCTGTACTGACGCTTAGCTTGTTTGATAGCCTTACGGAGGGAATAGCTGCACTGTTTGTATTCAGTCATGTTGCCAGACACCTTGCCCTAATTAAAAGCAGTGGTTCGCGCTTTCAGTTTCACGCGAATGCTGCCATCAATCCACGGTTTCTGGTTAGGGAATGTTTTTATCGTTGCTATGGGAACGACATCTTCGACGCACGTTCTAATGAACTCGCACACCGAATCAGCGTATTCGTCAATATTCCCATCTGACGCAATACGAAACATGTCCCAGTCCACGTGATGGAAGCAGTCTTGGAGTGTAGAGTCAGCTTGTTCTGACCAGCGTTGGACAGACCTCAGCGTGGGAGCCTCTTGTTTTAATTTCTGTCTGTAGGCAGGGATCAGCAAAATGCAGTCGTGGTCAGCTTTTCCGAAAGGGGGCGGGGCAGGGCCTTATATGCGTCGCGGAAGTTAGAGTAACAATGATCCAAGGTTTTACCACCCCTGGTTGCGCAATCGATATGCTGATAAAATTTAGGGAGTCTTGTTTTCAGATTGGCTTTGTTAAAATCCCCAGCTACAATGAATGCAGCCTCCGGATAAATGTTTTCCAGTTTGCAAAGAGTTAAATAAAGTTCGTTCAGAGCCATCGATGTGTCTGCTTGGGGGGGATATATACGGCTGTGATTATAATCGAAGAGAATTCTCTTGGAAGATAATGCGGTCTACATTTGATTGTGAGGAATTCTAAATCAGGTGAACAGAAGGATTTGAGTTCCTGTATGTTTTCTTCATCACACCATGTCCCGTTAGTCATGAGGCATACGCCCCCTCCACTCTTCTTACCAGAGAGATGTTTGTTTCTGTCGGCGCGATGCGTGGAGAAACCCGTTGGCTGCACCGCACTGGATAGCGTTTTCCCAGTAAGCCATGTCTCCGTAAAGCAGAGAACGTTGCAGTCTCTGATGTCCCTCTGGAATGCCACCCTTGCTCGGATTTCATCAACCTTGTTGTCGAGAGACTGGACATTGGCAAGAAGAATACTGGGAAGTGGTGCGCGATGTGCCCTTTTCCGGAGTCTGACCAGAACACCGCCGCGTTTCCCTCTTTTTCGGAGTCGTTTCCTTGGGTCGCTGCATGCGATCCATTCCGTTGTCCTGTTTGTAAGGCAGAACACAGGATCCGCGTCGCGGAAAACATATTCTTGGTCGTACTGATGGTGAGTTGACGCTGATCTTATATTCAGTAGTTCTTCTCGACTGTATGTAATGAAACCTAAGATGACCTGGGGTACTAATGTAAGAAATAACACGTAAAAAAACAAAAAACTGCATAGTTTCCTAGGAACGCGAAGCGAGGCGGCCATCTCAGTCGGCGCCGGAAGTTGAACATACACCTTAGCCAAATACATTTAAACTCAGTTTCACAATTCCTGACATTTAATCCCTGTTTTAGGTCAGTTAGGATCACCACTTCATTTTAAGAATGTGAAATAATAGTAGAGTGATTTATTTCAGCTTTTATTTATTTCATCACATTCCCAGTGGGTCAAAAGTTTACATAAACTCAATGAGTATTTGGTAGCATTGCCTTAATTGTTTAACTTGGGTCAAATGTTTCGGGTAGACTTCCACAGGCTTCCCACAATAAGTTGGGTGAATTTTGGCCCATTCCTCCTGACAGAGCTGGTGTAACTGAGTCAGGTTTTTAGGCCTCCTTGCTTGCACACACTTTCAGTTCTACCCACAAATGTTCTATGGGATTGAGGTCAGGGCTTTGTGATGGCCACTCCAATACCTTGACTTTGTTTTCCTTAAGCCATTTTTCCACAACTTTGGAAGTGTGCTTGGGGTCATTGTCCATTTGGAAGATCCATTTGTGACCCAAGCTTTAACTTCCTGACTGTCTTGAGATGTTGCTTCAGTATATCCACATAATTTTCCTGCCTCATGATGCCATCTATTTTGTGAAGTGCACCAGTCCCTCCTGTAGCAAAGCACCCCCACAACATGATGCTGCCACCACCGTGCTTCACGGTGGGATGGTGTTCTTCGGCTTGCAAGCCTTCCCCCTATTTCCTCCAAACATAACGATGGTCATTATGGCCAAACAGTTCTATTTTTGTTTCGTCAGACCAGAGGACATTTCTCCAAAAAGTACAAAATTTGTCCCCATGTGCAGTTGCAAACCGTAGTCTGGCTTTGGCGGATTTGGAGCAGTGGCATCTTCCTTGCTGAGCCATTACATAATTTTCTGGAATTTTCCATGCTGTTTAAAGGCACAGTCAACTTTGTGTATGTAAACTTCTGACTCACTGTGATACAGTGAATTATAAATGCAATAATCTGAATTATCTGAATTATAATTTGAATTATAAATGCAATAATCTGTCTGTAAACAATTGTTGGAAAAGTTACTTGTGTCATGCACAAAGTAGAAGTCCTAACTGACTTGCCAAAACTATCGTTTGTTAACATTACATTTTTGGAGTGGTTGAAAAACTAGTTTTAATGACTCAACTGTAATTATTACAAATCATTTCAACAAATGGCTAGTACAAGCTAATATGTTTGCTAATGAGTCCTTAGATTATGGTATGTCTGTTTATTTAACCTTTTATTTAACTAGGCTAGTCAGTTAAGAACACATTTCTTATTTACAATGACGGCCTACCGGGGAACAGTGGGTTAACTGCCTTGCTCAGTGGCAGAAGGACAGATTTGTACTTTGTCAGCTCAGGGATTTTATCCAGCAACCTTTCGGTTGCTGCCCCTTAACCTGGGTTAAAATTATACCGTTGAAGTTTAAGATCTCTTATCTAATAAACAAAATCAGCTAAATGTGATGGATTATACTAGGTCTCTCTGTCCACAGATGCGTTTGCTTTTCAAAGAGGACCTGATTGGGTAGCAACTATAGCTGGCCTAGCTCCAGTTGTGTGAGCATAGTTCACCAGTCACATGCATCATTAAAGTAACATCAGGGATTCAAAATCCGCCGTTTACACAGGCAGCCCAGTTCTGATCTTTTGCCCAATTATTGGTCTTGACCAATCAGATCAGATCTTTTGCCAATAATTGGACAAAATATCAGAATTTGGCTCCTTGTGTAAACATAGCCAAAGAGGGGGTATGCCTACCAATGCAAATCTCTAAATGACCAGACACCATAACAGCCTAATTAAGTTTAAGTTTTACTAGTTGTATGTACAGGATACACATGGTATACACCAAGGATTATCAACTAAAGTCAGCCGCAGGCCGATATGTTTTCTTGAGTGGATGGTCGGGAGGGGGGGGGGGAGGCTGCAAATTGATGGCAAAAAATCCCAAACAGAATATTTGACTAAAATCATTTCAAACCATGCTTACGTTTGTATATGAGCACGTGTCGCTCTTATGCGTGGGAGTTCTTGGGAACAGATTTCCAAAATTGAAAATCATTTGGAGTTGATTTTTCTGGTGTTTTTACAGTCTTACACTGAATGTGTAACCATAAAACATTAAAATAATTTGCTCAACAAAGAAAACGCCCTCGGGCCGAATTTGGCATGCGGGCCCGCTAGTTGGGGAACCTTGGTATACACTGTCCAACGAAATACTTACTTGCATTGTCGAGAAGGAACCTGCAACAACAATAAGAAATAAGAATATGAACATGAAGTAAATGGCTCAGTATAAGTATAATATGGGTAGGTGACTTTTGTGACGCCCACGTGCTGCGACAGCTGTCGCATTAGGACTTCGGGTGGTCAAGCTTTGGAGTTATTCCATATTGTTCAGCCCACACACTGTGCAAAGAGGTTGTTTGTCAATTCCAATCAAATAAAATGTTATTGGTCACATACACATATTTAGCAGATGTTAATGGGGGTGTAGCGAAATGTTTGTTCCTCGATCCAACGGTCCAGTAATATCTTACAATTCACAACAATGCACACAGGTCTAAAATAATGGAATTAAGAAAGATATAACTATTAGGATGCGCAATGTAGGAGTCCGGAGTATAACTACATACAGTGCCTTGCAAAAGTATTCGTCCCCCTTGAACTTTGCGACCTTTTGCCACATTTCAGGCTTCAAACATAAAGATATAAAACTGTATTTTTTTGTGAAGAATCAACAACAAGTGGGACACAATCATGAAGTGGAACGACATTTATTGGATATTTCAAACTTTTTTAACAAATCAAAAACTGAAAATTTGGGCGTGCAAAATTATTCAGCCCCTTTACTTTCAGTGCAGCAAACTCTCTCCAGAAGTTCAGTGAGGATCTCTGAATGATCCAATGTTGACCTAAATGACTAATGATGATAAATACAATCCACCTGTGTGTAATCAAGTCTCCGTATAAATGCACCTGCACTGTGATAGTCTCAGATGTCCGTTAAAAGCGCAGAGAGCATCATGAAGAACAAGGAACACACCAGGCAGGTCCGAGATACTGTTGTGAAAAGTTTACAAAAATATTTCCCAAGCTTTAAACATCCCAAGGAGCACTGTGCAAGCGATAATATTGAAATGGAAGGAGTATCAGACCACTGCAAATCTACCAAGACCTGGCCGTCCCTCTAAACTTTCAGCTCATACAAGGAGAAGACTGATCAGAGATGCAGCCAAAAGACCCATGATCACTCTGGATGAACTGCAGAGATCTACAGCTGAGGTGGGAGACTCTGTCCATAGGACAACAATCAGTCGAATATTGCACAAATCTGGCCTTTATGGAAGAGTGGCAAGAAAGCCATTTCTTAAAGATATCCATAAAAAGTGTTGTTTAAAGTTTGCCACAAGCCACCTGGGAGACACACCAAACATGTGGAAGAAGGTGCTCTGGTCAGATGAAACCAAAATTGAACTTTTTGGTAACAATGCAAAATGTTATGTTTGGCGTAAAAGCAACACGGCCCATCACCCTGAACACACCATCCCCACTGTCAAACATGGTGGTGGCAGCATCATGGTTTGGGCCTGCTTTTCTTCAGCAGGGACAGGGAAGATGGTTAAAATTGATGGGAAGATGGATGGAGCCAAATACAGGACCGTTCTGGAAGAACCTGATGGAGTCTGCAAAATACCTGAGACTGGGACGGAGATTTGTCTTCCAACAAGACAATGATCCAAAACATAAAGCAACATCTACAATGGAATGGTTCAAAACTAAACATATCCAGGTGTTAGAATGGCCAAGTCAAAGTCCAGACCTGAATCCAATCGAATCTGTGGAAAGAACTAAAAACTGCTGTTCACAAATGCTCTCCATCCAACCTCACTGAGCTCGAGCTGTTTTGCAAGGAGGAATGGGAAGAAATTTCAGTCTCGATGTGCAAAACTGATAGAGACATACCCCAAGCGACTTACAGCTGTAATCGCAGCAAAAGGTGGAGCTACAAAGTATTAACTTAAGGGGGGCTGAATAATTTTGCACGCCCAATTTTTCAGTTTTTGATTTGTTAAAAAAGTTTGAAATATCCAATAAATGTCATTCCACTTCATGATTGTGTCCCACTTGTTGATTCTTCACAAAAAAATATAGTTTTATATCTTTATGTTTGAAGCCTGAAATGTGGAAAAAGGTCGCAAAGTTCAGGGGGGGGCGAATACTTTCGCAAGGCACTGTATCTACAATACAAATCCATGTACATGTGTGCAGAGTGTGTGTGTGTCTCTTCATGGTCCCTGCTGGTCCATAAGGTGTATTATCAGATGAAAAATAGACTTACATGTAGTCATGGCTCTATGTAGTGCTGTGTGACTCCCATTGACTGATCTGGACTTTATAATTGTGAAATGACCTCTGCTGGCTTGTCTTGTGGGGTATGCATGGGTGTCCAAGCTGTGTGCTAATAGTTTAAACAAACGGCTCGGCGCATTCAGCATGTCAATACCTCTTACAGAACAAGTAGTGATGAAGTCAGTCTCTCCTCTACTTTGATCCATGAGATTGACATGCACATCATTCATTTTATGTCTCTGTGTGTAGTTAAGGGCCAGCCGTGCTGCCCTGTTCTGAGCCAATTGTCATTTCCCTGTTCCTCTTTGTGGCACTTGACCACAAGACTGGACAGTAGTCCAGGTGTGCATAACTCTGGCCTGTAGGACCTGCCTTGTTGATAGTGTTGATAAGAAGGCAGAGCAGGACTTTATTATGGACAGACTTCTCTCTGCCTTAACTAATGTTGCATCAACATGTTTTGACCATGACAATTTACAATCCAGGGTTACTCCAAGCCTCAACTTGCTCAATTTCCACATTATTCATTACAATATTTAGTTGATGTTTAGGGTTTAGTGAATGATTTGTCCCAAATACAATGCTTTTATAATTTAAATATTTTGGAATAACTTATTTGTTGCCACCCATTCTGAAACTGACTTTAGTTATTTAAGTGTTGCAGTAATTTCACTCGCTTTAGTAGTGGATGTGTATAGTGTTGTCTTCCACATGCATAGATAAATTGACTTTACTCAAAGCCAGTATCGTGTAATTAGTAAGGATTGAAAAAAGTAAGGAGCCTAGACAGCTGCCCTGGGGAATTCCTGATTCTACCTGGATGGATTCTACCTATGATAGAGAGGCTTCCATTAAAACACCATCTGTGTTCTGTTCGACAGGTAACTCTTTATCCACAATATAGCAGGGGGTGTAAAGCCATAACACACGTGTTTTTCCAGCAGCAGACTATGATCGATAATGACAAAACCCACACTGAAGACTAACAAAACAGCTCCCAAAATCTTTTAATCATCAATTTCTCTCAACCAATCATCATTTATGTAAGTGCTGTGCTTGTTGAATGTCCGTCCCTAAAAGCATGCTGAAAGTATGTCAATTTGTTTACTGTAAAATAGCATTGTATCTGGTCAAACAATTTTTTTTCTACAAATGTACTAAGGGTTGGTAACAGGCTAATTTGGTTGGCTCTTTTAGCCAGTAAAGGGGTCTTTAATATGGTTGGGTGGCGGAATAACTTTTTCTTCCCTCCAGGCCTGAGGCACACTTTATTGTAGGCATTTGTCTGCTATTATCCTTCAACCGTTCACTGCCAGCACCCGCACGCCTGACTAGCATCACCACCCTGGATGGTTCCGACCTTGAATATGTGGACATCTATAAGTACCTAGGTGTCTGGCTAGACTGTAAACTCTCCTTCCAGACTCATATCAAACATCTCCAATCGAAAATCAAATCTTGAGTCGGCTTTCTATTCCGCAACAAAGCCTCCTTCACTCACGCCGCCAAACTTACCCTAGTAAAACTGACTATCCTACCGATCCTCGACTTTGGCGATGTCATCTACAAAATTGCTTCCAACACTCTACTCAGCAAACTGGATGCAGTTTATCACAGTGCATCAGTTTTGTCACTAAAGCACCTTATACCACCCACCACTGCGACCTGTATGCTCTAGTAGGCTGGCCCTCGCTACATATTCGTCGCCAGACCCACTGGCTTCAGGTCATCTACAAGTCCATGCTAGGTAAAGCTCCACCTTATCTCAGTTCACTGGTCACGATGGCAACACCCACCCGTAGCAGGCGCTCCAGCAGGTGTATCTCACTGATCATCCCTAAAGCAAACACCTCATTTGGCCGCCTTTTCGTTCCAGTTCTCTGCTGCCTGTGACTGGAACGAATTGCAAAAATCGCTGAAGTTGAGACTTTTATCTCCCTCACCAACTTCAAACATCTGCTATCTGAGCAGCTAACCAATCGCTGCAGCTGTACATAGTCTATCGGTAAATAGCCCACCCATCTTTACCTACCTCATCCCCATACTGTTTTTATTTATTTACTTTTCTGCTGTTTTGCACACCAATATCTCTACCTGTACATGACCATCTGATCATTTATCACTCCAGTGTTTAATCTGCAAAATTGTAATTATTCACCTACCTCCCATGCCTTTTGCACACAATGTATATAGACTCCCTTTTTTTTCTACTGTGTTATTGACTTGTTAATTGTTTACTCCATGTGTAACTCTGTGTTGTCTGTTTACACTGCTATGCTTTATCTTGGCCAGGTCGCAGTTGCAAATGAGAACTTGTTCTCAGCTAGCCTACCTGGTTAAATAAAGGTGAAATAAAAATTTAAAAAAGTAATTTTCTATCCACCTCTTCCACACTCCCTTTTCTAAATAAAAAAATGACCATTTTTGTATTTTAGAATTTATTCAGTTGTACTTGGATGTGTAGTGTCGGCATTTGTTGCTGGCATCATGCCTAAGTTTGCCAAACTTGCTGATATGGGGGGGGGGGGTCGGCAATATCAGTGGGTTTTGTGATGAATGAGCCATCTGGTTCAATGAATGGTGGAGCTGAGGTTGCCTTTTTGCCCAACATTTTATTTAAGGTGCTCCAAAGCTTTTTACTATCATTCTTTAGATAATCTATCTTTGTTTTATAGTATAGTTTCTTGTTTTATTCAGTTTAGTCACACAATCTTCTAAATTTGCAGTACGTTTGCCAATCGGTTGTGCAGCCAGACTTATTTGCCATTCCTTTTGCCTCAACCCTCTCAACCATAACATTTTTCAATTGCTCTTCAACCCACAGGGATGTATGTTTTTACAGTCCTTTTCTTAATGGCTGCATGCTTATTAGTCACTGGAATAAGCAATATGGCTATAAGGAATATGGCTGCTATATTGTGATCACAAGATACAATGGATCTGGATACAGCTTTAAAGCAGATTTCTGCAGCATTAGTAAAGATGTGATCAATACATGTTGGTGATTTAATTCCTGTGCTGTTTGTAACTATCCTGGTAGGTTGATAACCTGAACCAGGTTGCAGGCACTGGTTACAGTTTGAAGCCTTTTCTTGAGTGGGCAGCTTAATGAAATCCAGTCAATATTAAGATCACACTGAAAATACATTTCTCTGTTGATATCACATGCATTATCAATCATTTCACTTGAAGTATATACATGTCTGCTCAGTGCTATATATTTTTTTTAAATGTTTGATTGTTTGGTCAAAACCCCATGTCTCTTAATTTATTAACATTATTGTTACAATACCATTATTGATCATCCTGTTGATTTGACACACTCATTCTTGATCCTCAGCTCTTGATTGGTTGATTTACACTTTCTTTCCTGGTCTGTGGTTTTTAGCTGGACAATGTGGATGAGCAGGCAGCCCAGATCCGCCGGGAGCTGGATGGACGACAACAGCTGGCAGAGAGGGTAGCCAAGGTAAGTCCTACTCCTACAGCCATCCAAATAAGACGTCTAAGTAAGCCAAGAACAGTGATCATCAGCTCTGGTCATGGAGAGTAACAGGGTGTCCGGACATTTCTTTCCAGCCAAGTACTTTCACATCTGAGTCAACTAACCAACTACACAATGATTAATTGAATCAGGTTTGTTAAAGGAAAGCTCAAACCAACAATTTTATTTTTATATTTATTTAATTAGTCCATTGTTAATATCGTCCAGAAATGTTTTGCGTATGTGTTTTTAAAGTTATCTTGAAAATGTGATTGTGGACATGCAACATGTTTTGGGACTATATCAACAATGGACTAATGAAACAAATACCAAAATAGTTTTTGGTTGGAGTTTTCCCTTTTTAAAGCTGGTTAGACACCATGAAGCTGGACTGGTGGTTGTTGACCACTGTTTCAGAATACTCAAAATAACATTTGTGATTACTGTCGTTATAAACTGCCACAACAGTGGATACCGAACTCTTCATCTAACACTGACTCCCTCTTAGGAGAGAAAGTACCCAAAGTTTGTGTCCAAAGACATGGAGGCCATGTACATCGAGGAGCTGCGCTCGTCTGTCAACCTGCTCATGGCCAACCTGGAGAGTCTACCTGTGGCCAAGGGAGGTCCCGACTTCAAACAGAAGCTCAAACGCTCCACCATGAACAACTCCTTCCTGGACATGGGCGAGGAGACCGAATTCCTCTCCAAGTCTGATGTAGTCCTCTCCTTCACACTGGAGGTGTGTTTTTGCAGGATCATCTTGTACTCTTGCCCAGAAAGTTATTTAGTGGTACGCTCAGGTTACTCACAGTCAATTGATTTGTTGATTTCTGGTGGACTTTTAAAGGAAAGATCTATGTGTATTAGACATTTATTTACATGAGTCTGTTGTTTATCTATTCTGGGGTCAGCTTGAGGGTTATTGTGTCTAAGGGGCCAGTAAAAACAAACTAAACATATCTGACCTTTGATTTTGCTTGGTGCGTGCCTACATGCCTGTCTCCATGCGCGCTGTGTAACTTAAGTTTCTCTATAGGGTGTCCCCTCTGTATGTGGATTCGGTGATCGTGCCTCTGTCTGCAGATGTATGGAGCTGACCATGTCCTCTCTGTTGCTGTCTGCAGATGTATGGAGCTGAGCATGTCCTCTCTGTTGCTGTCTGCAGATGTATGGAGCTGACCAGGTCCTCTCTGTTGCTGTCTGCAGATGTATGGAGCTGACCATGTCCTCTCTGTTGCTGTCTGCAGATGTGTGGAGCTGACCATGTCCTCTCTGTTGCTGTCTGCAGATGTGTGGAGCTGACCAGGTCCTCTCTGTTGCTGTCTGCAGATGTGTGGAGCTGACCATGTCCTCTCTGTTGCTGTCTACAGATGTATGGAGCTGACCATGTCCTCTCTGTTGCTGTCTGCAGATGTATAGAGCTGACCATGTCCTCTCTGTTGCTGTCTGCAGATGTGTGGAGCTGACCATGTCCTCTCTGTTGCTGTCTGCAGATGTGTGGAGCTGACCATGTCCTCTCTGTTGCTGTCTGCAGATGTATAGAGCTGACCATGTCCTCTTTGTGGCTGTCTGCAGATGTATGGAGCTGACCATGTCCTCTCTGTTGCTGTTTGCAGATAGTGATAGTGGAAGTGCAGGGCCTGAAGTCGGTGGCTCCTAACAGGATTGTGTACTGCACCATGGAGGTGGAGGGGGGGGAGAAACTGCAGACAGACCAGGCGGAAGCTTCCAGACCACAGTAAGTCAACATTAACATGTTTTGCAAGTTCTCTTACTGCATTGTTCACATAATATATTCACTGCGTGTGTTCACTGTCATTCACTCCAGATAAGAGCATCTGCTTAATAATGACTGTTCAGTCATGTTTTGAAATGTCAAGTGAACAGTAATCGGTGTCTTGGGAAAACCTTGTCTCAGAGAAGTCACCTTTTCAGGAATTGAGTAATATGGTTTATTTTCAGATCGATTGCCATCTATTGATGGAAGTTCACAAGGCATATAGAGTTTTTAATCCTTCCCAGAACATGGCTGGGGAGGACAAATTTGTATTTATTTGTATATTTTAAGAAGAAAAAAAGGTGTTTCAAAGATGTATATAGGTAATATGTAACAATGTCCGATGGGTTTAAGTTGGAACTGTCTCGAGACATAAGGTGTATTTGAACATTTCAGATGCAGATATTTTGCACTTTAAAAGGAAGCTGAATGTTTACAGCAGAGAGAGCATTGCCTATTTAGGTCTAAGTGGATTATCCCTAGTCTTGGCATGTCAGCTTCTAAAGATGAAATAAACGTGAGCACGGCAGCCATACCTGATGCTAATGCACTCAGACCTTAGCTTTGAATGCTTACGATGCCCTGCGTCTCTGAGCTTAGAGCGTGGTGTTTTACTCTTTGTAATAGACTACTGGTTTTAACATCTTAGGCTACAATGCTTCCCCAGAGCATTGTTTAATGTCCTGAATGCGCCTATTAAAGCTGTGAGTTATGTGATGCAAGAGGGTTGGGTGGTAGTGAGCACTGTTGATAGCTCTGTAGTCTTCTCCCATGTGGATCACCAGGATACAGCACCAATGACAGTGTTGGGTCCACAGAACAAAGCCTTGCCGCCTCTTACACTCCCCCTCGAGTGGTGATTTTTCCTCTGCTGTCCACTCCACTTGTTTTTCAGCATAGTGGCCGGGTGGCACCATTGGGAGGTGAATAGACAGCACGGCGGAGTTTGTGTTCGGTGGTGTAACCCCGGACCGACATGCCATGCAGGTTCAGTGTTGGGTCAAGGAGTTCACCTGTCTGAGCTCACATAATTTCCACTTCCTTTGTTAGCTTGGTTAAAAATACAATAATAATAATAATAATAATATATGCCATTTAGCAGACGCTTTTATCCAAAGCGACTTACAGTCATGTGTGCATACATTCTACGTATGGGTGGTCCCGGGGATCGAACCCACTACCCTGGCGTTACAAGCGCCATGCTCTACCAACTGAGCTACAGAAGGACCACATACAGATGGCTACTTGGTTATCTCGCAAGAGTTCTGGGAAGGGGCGCAACTTTGGTTTTAGAAGTGGGGATATTTATTTTCTGAACACTCCAAACAGCCTACCCGACCGCTCAGAGGCGTCCGCATGGTCTTAAATCACACCATTGCCTTGTTTTGAATCACATTCTAATGATAAAACTGGGGGCACAAAAATGCAATTTCAGAATGCATTTCAGAATCCCCTGTCCCCAGTGAAAGTTGTGCGCCTGGTTCTGGGACTACCCAATCTAGACATGTGGCTTGTAGTAGCATACATAGCTGGTCATAATGATGTGTTGGAGTGTATTCCTTAACACAGTTCCTCAATGTGTTCCCCCATCTGATTGAAATGGAAATTTAGATGAATCCCAGGCTCTGGCCATATTAAAGTCTAGTATTAGGTGAAGTCCTGCTGCTGTGCCCTTTAAACATGTCTGTGGGAACACTAGTTTAATTGTTTTTATCGTTCCACCTCATTTAGCTGAACATTTATCATCTTGTCCTCCAAACCTTAAATTGAAAATATTTGAGGCTCTTGAGACCCTCTGGTCACCAAATGTTCATATCATCCCATCCACATAGACAAGGGATACAGTTAACAGCCTCTGTTGTGTGACTCGGCACCACATTATCCCTCTGATCACATCACGACTCTGCTACTGTCTCACAGCCTCCAGCAGAAGTTAAATGTCTGCTTTTTGATGATGAGGTTGCAGTGAGTCATTGCTTGTTGCCGTGCGCCTGGACGTTGATTTCGGCATGGATATTAGACTGGCGGCGGCAGCATCCTGGTAATGCATTAATAAGACTGCCCTTTCAGACTCTCAGAGCTCAGACCGTGAGTGCTCTCCAGTACCTGTCACTACAATATACCATCATCTTTATTAGCCAAGAGACCAGAACAACATGGCCTTCAAGCCATCTGGAGGAATACTTGCTGTTCAATTGAATTGTCATTTCAATTAATGACAAACCCTTTGATTCTTGAACAACAACAAGTTTGTACATGGCCTTGGTACAACTGTCTTATCCCTTATCATAACCAAAATACAGTCACACTATGTGGGAATATGTTTTTTTCATAATCTCATAGACAGCCAGTCCATGTGTTCATAGCGCTGTCTATTGCACAATCATTACACAATCATTGCACAATCTTAAGGACCTTTTTAGATCCTTTTCCTTACTGTTCGAGGCTCCATTCAAGTCATTATACTCCTCTGCGTAGGCTGACAGCGAGACAACAACTGATTTTTCATAGTTGGATTTGAGGGCAGTTACTTGACTGAAAATGAATCAGTGAATTTCTAAGTATTTTTTTACATAGACAGACTGTGCTTGTCCTTTAGCAGAGATGGGAAAATACCTTCCTTCCCACACACTCGCTAGTCTTGCGCTCTTTTCAAGGAATAAATGGAGTCAATGTTTTGCTCCAGCTGGGTCTGTAATGGCTGCTATTCTATTCCTCGGCAGATCTGATAATGCACCTGAGACAGAAAACGCCTTAAGTAAATATAGCTAACATAGTTAACCTCCCTCGCATGGCAAACTTAACTGTTGACTTGTGGGCTTTCCTAAGAGAGGCGAACAAGGACAGAGGGGTGTCGGGTAAAGTCTAAGGGTTATCTCCAGAGTCCATTTTCTTTGTGTACCATGATAGAAATAACACGAGACAAACAATAGCCACTTCTTGTTTGAATTGCCCTTTATCCTCCTCTGTTAATTAGCAGTTCGTATTTCTTTTGTATCTCGCAACTTGAGGGACAGACCGTTTTGAACACATTCCACATGTTTCCTTGGCAACTGGGAAATAATAATTTGTTAGCTACATTGGATTCCTGCTGTCATTGAGAAGCAAGAGGTCATTCAGCATTCTGAGGCCATGCATGCATGTAACTGAACAAACACTCTCACACTCTCACACTCTCACACTCTCACACTCTCACACTCTCACACTCTCACACTCTCACACTCTCACACACACACACACACACACACACACACACACACACACACACACACACACACACACACACACACACACACACACACACACACACACACACACACACACACACACACACACACTAACAGACACTCGTGACCCGTCATGCAGGTGCTATCCCACTAGGCACAGACGTCAGGTCAACGCTAGTTTTGACATATTTTATTGTAAAAACATTTAAACCATGTCATTGGATTCAGGGTAAAATACAGACATTCCTGAAATCCCTTTACATTGATGGTGTTTTGCAAATCCAATCACTTTTCCACTTCGATTTTTCATCACAGATTTTCTTTTGTTGTTATTAAGTGCAATCAACGTTGATTCATCCAGTTTGTGCGCAGTGGGATATCTGAATGACCCATCATGCTCATCCTCAACCTTGAACCAACATCAGAAGCTTCTAGAGTACAGACCTACAATGACTGGACTGGGTACTCACTCATCATTGCTGTATAACCATGAAGAAATGAAACAGCAGAGCTTTTGTAGATGTAAAAGAACAGGACACATCTTTAGATAAAGGCCCACAAAATGCCATGTGATACAGTCAGCCGTGTGGAGGAAGAGGTGAAGCACTGTAAACACACGCTGATTTTCATAGAAAACCTTGTCACTGCCATTCTCTCATCTAGAAGCTGAGCGAGTGTTGGCTGCACACATCTGAAAATGCCTTATTTCCCCTGCAAAATCAATTCCAGAGTTACTTTTCAACAACTTCCAGGCACAATGGGAGGCACCACTCATCACCGGACATTCACTGGTTGGCCACTCTGGTAGAAAGAGGAAGCTTTGTGTGACAGAAGAACAGAAAGGGTGATAGAAATGTTTCTATGGTAATACAATTCTAGAGTCTTTGGTCTGTGAGCACCCACAATGGGTTATTGGCAGCAAGATAATGGGTACAAGGGTGGGTAATCGCCATTTGAAATGGACTTGCCTGATATTTCTTTTTTTCTCCCCCCCTTAACTCATTATTACTGAATACACACAAATACCTGTATGGCGCTTAATATCAGCTCTTAGTTACACAACAATTGTAGTCCTATGCATGTTTAATCCTGAGGGGTGGAATGTTGTCTTTCAGGTGGGGCACTCAGGGGGACTTCATGACGACGCACCCGTTACCAATGATCAAAGTCAAGCTGTTTACAGAGAGCACAGGGGTACTGGCTCTGGAAGACAAGGAGTTGGGACGGGTAAGACACCTGCACATACATACACCAACCTGTTTTGATTTATATCAGTCACTATCACTATCAACCATTATTCATATCATTTACATCAGTATATTTCACTATTGATATCATTCACGATCAACCACTATTGATATCTATCTCTATCAACCATTATTCATATAATTTACATCAGTATATTTCACTATTGATATCATTCACGATCAACCACTATTGATATCTATGTCTATCAACCATTATTCATATCATTTACATCAGTATATTTCACTATTGATATCATTCACGATCAACCACTATTGATATCTATCTCTATCAACCATTCTTCATATAATTTAAATCAATATCTTTCAAATCAAAATCAAATCAAATCAAATTTATTTATATAGCCCTTCGTACATCAGCTGATATCTCAAAGTGCTGTACAGAAACCCAGCCTAAAACCCCAAACAGCAAACAATGCAGGTGTAAAAGCACGGTGGCTAGGAAAAACTCCCTAGAAAGGCCAAAACCTAGGAAGAAACCTAGAGAGGAACCGGGCTATGTGGGGTGGCCAGTCCTCTTCTGGCTGTGCCGGGTAGAGATTATAACAGAACATGACCAAGATGTTCAAATGTTCATAAATGACCAGCATGGTCAAATAATAATAAGGCAGAACAGTTGAAACTGGAGCAGCAGCACAGTCAGGTGGACTGGGGACAGCAAGGAGCCATCATGTCAGGTAGTCCTGGGGCACGGTCCTAGGGCTCAGGTCCTCCGAGAGAGAGAAAGAAAGAGAGAATTAGAGAGAGCATATGTGGGGTGGCCAGTCCTCTTCTGGCTGTGCCGGGTGGAGATTATAACAGAACGTGGCCAAGATGTTCAAATGTTCATAAATGACCAGCATGGTTGAATAATAGTAAGGCAGAACAGTTGAAACTGGAGCAGGAGCATGGCCAGGTGGACTGGGGACAGCAAGGAGTCCTCATGTCAGGTAGTCCTGGGACATGGTCCTAGGGCCCAGGCCAGTTGAAACTGGAGCAGCAGCATGGCCAGGTGGACTGGGGACAGCAAGGAGTCATCATGTCAGGTAGTCCTGGGGCATGGTCCTAGGGCTCAGGTCCTCCGAGAGAGAGAAAGAAAGAGAGAAGGAGAGAATTAGAGAACGCACACTTAGATTCACACAGGACACCTGAATAGGACAGGAGAAGTACTCCAGATAAACAAACTGACCCTAGCCCCCCGACACATAAACTACTGCAGCATAAATACTGGAGGCTGAGACAGGAGGGGTCAGGAGACACTGTGGCTGTTTCACTATTGATATCATTCACGATCAACCACTATTGATATCTATCTCTATCAACCATTATTCATATCATTTAAATCAATATCTTTCACTATTGATATCATTCATAGAGCTGTAGGTGTTATTGTACAGAAGAGTTCCATTTCGCTTCTCTCGATCATTATCTATTCCTCTTCTCTCTATCATTTATCTATTCCTCTTCTCTCTATCATTATCTATTCCTCTTCTCTCTATCATTATCTATTCCTCTTCTCTCTATCATTATCTATTCCTCTTCTCTCTATCATTTATCTATTCCTCTTCTCTCTATCATTATCTATTCCTCTTCTCTCTATCATTATCTATTCCTCTTCTCTCTATCATTATCTATTCCTCTTCTCTCTATCATTATCTATTCCTCTTCTCTCTATCATTATCTATTCCTCTTCTCTCTGAGAAACAGATGACTTGCTTTAAAACACTTTCAACACTGCCAACTTGATCACACTGCCAAAACAATGAGCTCCACTACGATCCGTCTCCCACTCAGTGGTAAAGGGGGTATTCCACACACACATTCTGCCAACTCCTTGCGTTTTGTTTTTGCTCTTTCATTCTCCATTTTCATCTATTTTGTCAAACGTAATTGCTTTAAAAGTCTGACCCTCTCCATTCATGTTTTCCTCTTTCTTCCTCTTTCCTCACCTTCTCTACTCTGTCTGTGGCACACTATCCCCCCTCCCATCACTATCCACATCACTATCCCCCCTCCCATCACTATCCACATCACTATCCCCCTCCCATCACTATCCACATCACTATCCCCTCCCATCACTATCCACATCACTATCCCCCTCCCATCACTATCCACATCACTATCCCCCTCCCATCACTATCCACATCACTATCCACATCACTATCCCCCTCCCATCACTATCCACATCACTATCCCCCTCCCATCACTATCCACATCACTATCCCCTCCCATCACTATCCACATCACTATCCCCCTCCCATCACTATCCACATCACTATCCCCCTCCCATCACTATCCACATCACTATCCCCCTCCCATCACTATCCACATCACTATCCCCCTCCCATCACTATCCATCACTATCCCCCTCCCATCACTATCCACATCACTATCCCCCTCCCATCACTATCCACATCACTATCCCCTCCCATCACTATCCACATCACTATCCCCCTCCCATCACTATCCACATCACTCCCCCTCCCATCACTATCCACATCACTATCCCCCTCCCATCACTATCCACATCACTATCCCCCTCCCATCACTATCCACATCACTATCCCCCTCCCATCACTATCCACATCACTATCCCCCTCCCATCACTATCCACATCACTATCCCCCTCCCATCACTATCCACATCACTATCCCCTCCCATCACTATCCACATCACTATCCCCCCTCCCATCACTATCCACATCACTATCCCCCTCCCATCACTATCCACATCACTATCCCCCTCCCATCACTATCCACATCACTATCCCCCTCCCATCACTATCCACATCACTATCCCCCTCCCATCACTATCCACATCACTATCCCCCTCCCATCACTATCCACATCACTATCCCCCTCCCATCACTATCCACATCACTATCCCCCTCCCATCACTATCCACATCACTATCCCCCTCCCATCACTATCCACATCACTATCCCCCTCCCATCACTATCCACATCACTATCCCCCTCCCATCACTATCCACATCACTATCCCCCCTCCCATCACTATCCACATCACTATCCCCCTCCCATCACTATCCACATCACTATCCCCTCCCATCACTATCCACATCACTATCCCCTCCCATCACTATCCACATCACTATCCCCCTCCCATCACTATCCACATCACTATCCCCCCTCCCATCACTATCCACATCACTATCCCCCTCCCATCACTATCCACATCACTATCCCCCTCCCATCACTATCCACATCACTATCCCCCTCCCATCACTATCCACATCACTATCCCCCTCCCCATCACTATCCACATCACTATCCCCTCCCCATCACTATCCACATCACTATCCCCTCCCCATCACTATCCACATCACTATCCCCTCCCCATCACTATCCCCCTCCCCATCACTATCCCCTCCCCATCACTATCCACATCACTATCCCCCCCATCACTATCCACATCACTATCCCCCTCCCCATCACTATCCACATCACTATCACTATCCACATCACTATCCCCCTCCCCATCACTATCCACATCACTATCCCCTCCCATCACTATCCACATCACTATCCCCTCCCATCACTATCCACATCACTATCCCCCTCCCATCACTATCCACATCACTATCCCCCTCCCATCACTATCCACATCACTATCCCCCCCCATCACTATCCACATCACTATCCCCCCCCATCACTATCCACATCACTATCCCCCTCCCCATCACTATCCACATCACTATCCCCTCCCCATCACTATCCCCTCCCCATCACTATCCCCTCCCCATCACTATCCACATCACTATCCCCTCCCCATCACTATCCACATCACTATCCCCCTCCCCATCACTATCCCCTCCCCCATCACTATCCACATCACTATCCCCTCCCATCACTATCCACATCACTATCCCCTCCCATCACTATCCACATCACTATCCCCTCCCATCACTATCCACATCACTATCCCCCCCCATCACTATCCACATCACTATCCCCCTCCCATCACTATCCACATCACTATCCCCCTCCCCATCACTATCCACATCACTATCCCCCTCCCCATCACTATCCACATCACTATCCCCCCATCACTATCCCCACTATCCACATCACTATCCCCTCCCCATCACTATCCACATCACTATCCCCTCCCCATCACTATCCACATCACTATCCCCCTCCCATCACTATCCACATCACTATCTCCCATCACTATCCACATCACTATCCCCTCCCATCACTATCCACATCACTATCCCCCTCCCATCACTATCCACATCACTATCCCCCTCCCATCACTATCCACATCACTATCCCCCTCCCATCACTATCCACATCACTATCCCCCCCATCACTATCCACATCACTATCCCCTCCCATCACTATCCACATCACTATCCCCCTCCCATCACTATCCACATCACTATCCCCTCCCATCACTATCCACATCACTATCCCCCTCCCATCACTATCCACATCACTATCCCCCTCCCCATCACTATCCACATCACTATCCCCTCCCCATCACTATCCACATCACTATCCCCCTCCCATCACTATCCACATCACTATCCCCTCCCATCACTATCCACATCACTATCCCCTCCCATCACTATCCACATCACTATCCCCTCCCCATCACTATCCACATCACTATCCCCTCCCCATCACTATCCACATCACTATCCCCCCCCATCACTATCCACATCACTATCCCCTCCCCATCACTATCCACATCACTATCCCCCTCCCCATCACTATCCACATCACTATCCCCTCCCCATCACTATCCACATCACTATCCCCTCCCCATCACTATCCACATCACTATCCCCTCCCCATCACTATCCACATCACTATCCCCATCACTATCCACATCACTATCCCCATCACTATCCACATCACTATCCCCATCACTATCCCCCTCCACATCCCCATCACTATCCCCTCCACATCCCCTCCACATCACTATCCCCATTACTATCCCCTCCCCATCACTATCCACATTACTATCCCCTCCCCATCACTATCCCCCTCCCCATCACTATCCCCCTCCCCATCACTATCCCCCCCCATCACTATCCCCTCCCCATCACTATCCCCCTCCCCATCACTATCCCCCTCCCCATCACTATCCCCCTCCCCATCACTATCCCCTCCCCATCACTATCCCCATCACTATCCCCTCCCCATCACTATCCCCTCCCCATCACTCTCCCCCTCCCCATCACTATCCCCATCACTATCCCCATCACTCTCCCCATCACTATCCCCATCACTATCCCCCTCCCCATCACTATCCCCTCCCCATCACTATCCCCTCCCCATCACTATCCCCCTCCACATCACTATCCCTCCACATCACTATCCCCATTACTATCCCCCCTCCCCATCACTATCCCCTCCACATCACTATCCCCATCACTATCCCCTCCCCATCACTATCCCCCTCCCCATCACTATCCCCCTCCCCATCACTATCCCCCCCCCATCACTATCCCCCCCCATCACTATCCACATCACTATCCCCCTCCCATCACTATCCACATCACTATCCCCTCCCATCACTATCCACATCACTATCCCCCTCCCATCACTATCCACATCACTATCCCCCCCCCATCACTATCCACATCACTATCCCCCTCCCATCACTATCCACATCACTATCCCCTCCCCATCACTATCCACATCACTATCCCCTCCCCATCACTATCCACATCACTATCCCCTCCCCATCACTATCCCCTCCCCATCACTATCCACATCACTATCCCCTCCCCATCACTATCCACATCACTATCCCCCTCCCCATCACTATCCACATCACTATCCCCCTCCCCATCACTATCCACATCACTATCTCCCATCACTATCCACATCACTATCCCCCTCCCATCACTATCCACATCACTATCCCCCTCCCATCACTATCCACATCACTATCCCCCTCCCATCACTATCCACATCACTATCCCCCCTCCCATCACTATCCACATCACTATCCCCTCCCATCACTATCCACATCACTATCCCCCTCCCATCACTATCCACATCACTATCCCCCTCCCATCACTATCCACATCACTATCCCCTCCCATCACTATCCACATCACTATCCCCCTCCCATCACTATCCACATCACTATCCCCCTCCCCATCACTATCCACATCACTATCCCCCTCCCCATCACTATCCACATCACTATCCCCTCCCATCACTATCCACATCACTATCCCCTCCCATCACTATCCACATCACTATCCCCTCCCATCACTATCCACATCACTATCCCCTCCCCATCACTATCCACATCACTATCCCCTCCCCATCACTATCCACATCACTATCCCCTCCCCATCACTATCCACATCACTATCCCCCTCCCCATCACTATCCACATCACTATCCCCCTCCCCATCACTATCCACATCACTATCCCCTCCCCATCACTATCCACATCACTATCCCCCTCCCCATCACTATCCACATCACTATCCCCTCCCCATCACTATCCACATCACTATCCCCCTCCCCATCACTATCCACATCACTATCCCCATCACTATCCACATCACTATCCCCATCACTATCCCCTCCACATCCCCATCACTATCCCCCTCCACATCCCCCTCCACATCACTATCCACATTACTATCCCCCTCCCCATCACTATCCCCTCCCCATCACTATCCCCCTCCCCATCACTATCCCCCTCCCCATCACTATCCCCCCCCATCACTATCCCCTCCCCATCACTATCCCCCTCCCCATCACTATCCCCTCCCCATCACTATCCCCCTCCCCATCACTATCCCCATTACTATCCCCCTCCCCATCACTATCCCCCTCCCCATCACTATCCCCTCCCCATCACTATCCCCATCACTATCCCCTCCCCCATCACTATCCCCTCCCCATCACTCTCCCCCTCCCCATCACTATCCCCATCACTATCCCCATCACTCTCCCCATCACTATCCCCATCACTATCCCCCCCCCCATCACTATCCCCTCCCCATCACTATCCCCTCCCCATCACTATCCCCTCCACATCACTATCCCCCTCCACATCACTATCCCCATTACTATCCCCTCCCCATCACTATCCCCCTCCACATCACTATCCCCATCACTATCCCCTCCCCATCACTATCCCCTCCCCATCACTATCCCCTCCCCCATCACTATCCCCCTCCCCATCACTATCCCCCTCCCCATCACTCTCCCCTCCCCATCACTCTCCCCTCCCCATCACTCTCCCCATCACTATCCCCCTCCACATCACTATCCCCCTCCACATCACTATCCCCTCCACATCACTATCCCCTCCACATCACTATCCCCATTACTATCCCCATCACTATCCCCTCCCCATCACTATCCCCTCCCCATCACTATCCCCTCCCCATCACTATCCCCCTCCACATCACTATCCCCATCACTATCCCCCTCCCCATCACTATCCCCCTCCCCATCACTATCCCCCTCCCCATCACTATCCCCCCCCATCACTCTCCCCATCACTCTCCCCATCACTATCCCCATCACTATCCCCATCACTATCCCCCCATCACTATCCCCTCCACATCACTATCCCCCTCCACATCACTATCCCCCTCCACATCACTATCCCCCTCCACATCACTATCCCCCTCCACATCACTATCCACATTACTATCCCCTCCACATCACTATCCCCCTCCACATCACTATCCCCATTACTATCCCCCTCCCAATCTCTATCCCCTCCCCATCTCTATCCCCATCTCTAACCCCTCCCTATCCCTATGACCCTCCCTATCCCCATCTCTATCCCCCTCCCCATCTCTATCCCCCCCCTCCTCTATCCCACATCCATATCCCCCCATCTCTATCCCTATGGCCCTCCCTGTCTCCCTCCATGTCCCTCTCCCATCTCTAACCCCCTAACTATCTAACTCCCTATCTCTGGCCCTCCCTATCTCTGGCCCTCCCCATTCTCTGGCCCTCCCCTATCTCCATGGCCCTCCCTATCCCCCTCCCCATATCTCCATGGCCCTCCCTATCTCCATGGCCCTCCCCTATCTCCATGGCCCTCCCTATCTCCATGGCCCTCCCTATCTCCATGGCCCTCCCTATCTCCATGGCCCTCCCTATCTCCATGGCCCTCCCTATCTCCATGGCCCTCCCTATCTCCATGGCCCTCCCTATCTCCATGGCCCTCCCTATCTCCATGGCCCTCCCTATCTCCATGGCCCTCCCTATCTCCATGGCCCTCCCTATCTCCATGGCCCTCCCTATCTCCATGGCCCTCCCTATCTCCATGGCCCTCCCTATCTCCATGGCCCTCCCTATCTCCATGGCCCTCCCTATCTCCATGGCCCTCCCTATCTCCATGGCCCTCCCTATCTCCATGGCCCTCCCTATCTCCATGGCCCTCCCTATCTCCATGGCCCTCCCTATCTCCATGGCCCTCCCTATCTCCATGGCCCTCCCTATCTCCATGGCCCTCCCTATCTCCATGGCCCTCCCTATCTCCATGGCCCTCCCTATCTCCATGGCCCTCCCTATCTCCATGGCCCTCCCTATCTCCATGGCCCTCCCTATCTCCATGGCCCTCCCTATCTCCATGGCCCTCCCTATCTCCATGGCCCTCCCTATCTCCATGGCCCTCCCTATCTCCATGGCCCTCCCTATCTCCATGGCCCTCCCTATCTCCATGGCCCTCCCTATCTCCATGGCCCTCCTATCTCCATGGCCCTCCCTATCTCCATGGCCCTCCCTATCTCCATGGCCCTCCCTATCTCCATGGCTCCCTATCTCCATGGCCCTCCCCATCTCCATGGCCCTCCCTATCTCCATGGCCCTCCCTATCTCCATGGCCCTCCCTATCTCCATGGCCCTCCCTATCTCCATGGCCCTCCCTATCTCCATGGCCCTCCCTATCTCCATGGCCCTCCCTATCTCCATGGCCCTCCCTATCTCCATGGCCCTCCCTATCTCCATGGCCCTCCCTATCTCCATGGCCCTCCCTATCTCCATGGCCCTCCCTATCTCCATGGCCCTCCCTATCTCCATGGCCCTCCCTATCTCCATGGCCCTCCCT
This sequence comes from Oncorhynchus gorbuscha, assembly GCF_021184085.1. Lineage (NCBI taxonomy): Eukaryota > Metazoa > Chordata > Actinopteri > Salmoniformes > Salmonidae > Oncorhynchus > Oncorhynchus gorbuscha. Next base: position 15,829,034 of record NC_060178.1, read on the forward strand.
ATCTCCATGGCCCTCCCTATCTCCATGGCCCTCCCTATCTCCATGGCCCTCCCTATCTCCATGGCCCTCCCTATCTCCATGGCCCTCCCTATCTCCATGGCCCTCCCTATCTCCATGGCCCTCCCTATCTCCATGGCCCTCCCTATCTCCATGGCCCTCCCTATCTCCATGGCCCTCCCTATCTCCATGGCCCTCCCTCTATCTATAACCCCCTCCCCATCTATATCCTCACTATCTCTATCCCCCTCCCTATCCCCCATCCATATCCCCTCCCAATCTCTATCCCCTCCCTTTCCGCAATACTCATCTCTATCCACATCCCCATCTCTATCCCTATGACCCTATCTAACTACCTCCCCATCTCCACCCTATCCCTATGATCCTATCTATCCCCCTCCCCATGACCCTCTTTAGCCCCTCTCTATCCCTATCCCTATAACCCTCTCTATCCCTATCCCTATGACCCTCTTTAGCCCCATCCCTATCCCACATCCCTATCCCCCTCCCTCTTGCTCGCTCTTTCCTCACCCTCTCTCTAACACACTCACACTGATATCCAGCAACTCAAAACACAAATGTTTCTATATAAAGATGAGGATAACATTGCTAAAGCTTTGGATTTTATCTGAATCCCTTTCCTGCATACGGAGCAACTGCAGAGGGGGTTGTGATGAGAAAGAAGTGTCTCTCTGTTTTTGGCACCTCCTCCCCATCTCTCTCTTTACTCACCAGCTCTACTCTCTTCCCCCAGCCAGACAGCCATGGTTTTCTGATGTCCTTCACCTGTCTGTTCCCATCATTGTCACAGAATATGGATGTGTCAGTCACTGACTAACTGATGAGACGCTGTGTGTGTGTGTGTGTGTGTGTGTGTGTGTGTGTGTGTGTGTGTGTGTGTGTGTGTGTGTGTGTGTGTGTGTGTGTGTGTGTGTGTGTGTGTGTGTGTGTGTGTGTGTGTGTGTGTGTGTGTGTGTGTGTGTGTGTGTGTGTGTGTGTGTGCAGCTGTTCATCATTACTTCACTTTACTGCAAATTCTCTTTTTTCTCTCCTGTGCCTTCTCCCTTTTGTCACCCCATTCTTCCCTCTCTCCCTTCCTTCCATTTCCTCCCCCCATTCCCCCAATCTATTCCCTCTCTCTCTCTCTTCCCTCCCTTCCCATTCCCAGGTGATCCTGAACCCCACCACCAACGGACCCAAGCAGGCCGAGCTTCACAAGATGGTGGTGTCAAAGAACAGTCAGGACTCAGAGCTGAAGATCAAACTAGCCGTCCGCATGGACAAACCCCCCAACATGAAGCACAGCGGGTAAGAACTCTACTACCCAGTCATACTGAGGGTATGGACCACACTACCCAGTCATACTGAGGGTTTGGACCACACTACCCAGTCATACTGAGGGTATGGACCACACTACCCAGTCATACTGAGGGTATGGACCACACTACCCAGTCATACTGAGGCTATGGACCACACTACCCAGTCATACTGAGGGTTTGGACCACACTACCCAGTCATACTGAGGGTATGGACCACACTACCCAGTCATACTGAGGCTATGGACCACACTACCCAGTCATACTGAGGCTATGGACCACACTACCCAGTCATACTGAGGCTATGGACCACACTACCCAGTCATACTGAGGCTATGGACCACACTACCCAGTCATACTGAGGCTATGGACCACACTACCCAGTCATACTGAGGCTATGGACCACACTACCCAGTCATACTGAGGCTATGGACCACACTACCCAGTCATACTGAGGCTATGGACCACACTACCCAGTCATACTGAGGGTATGGACCACACTACCCAGTCATACTGAGGGTATGGACCACACTACCCAGTCATACTGAGGGTATGGACCACACTACCCAGTCATACTGAGGGTATGGACCACACTACCCAGTCATACTGAGGGTATGGACCACACTACCCAGTCATACTGAGGGTATGGACCACACTACCCAGTCATACTGAGGGTATGGACCACACTACCCAGTCATACTGAGGGTATATGGACCACACTACCCAGTCATACTGAGGGTATATGGACCACGCTACCCAGTCATACTGAGGGTATATGGACCACGCTACCCAGTCATACTGAGGGTATATGCACCACGCTACCCAGTCATACTGAGGGTATATGCACCACGCTACCCAGTCATACTGAGGGTATATGCACCACGCTACCCAGTCATACTGAGGGTATATGCACCACGCTACCCAGTCATACTGAGGGTATATGCACCACGCTACCCAGTCATACTGAGGGTATATGCACCACGCTACCCAGTCATACTGAGGGTATATGCACCACGCTACCCAGTCATACTGAGGGTATATGCACCACACTACCCAGTCATACTGAGGGTATATGCACCACACTACCCAGTCATACTGAGGGTATATGGACCACACTACCCAGTCATACTGAGGGTATATGGACCACACTACCCAGTCATACTGAGGGTATATGGACCACACTACCCAGTCATACTGAGGGTATATGGACCACCCTACCCTGTCATACTGAGGGTATGGACCACACTACCCAGTCATACTGGTCAGTCATACTGGTCAGTCATACTGGTCAGTCATACTGGGTAGTGTGGACCATAGAGTTGTCCCCAACTCCTGGCCCAGCCTGCAAATCAGCTCCAAGTGATTTTAATTTTGGAAATCCCACGCATAATAGATACAGTACGCTTACATATGGCAGGCAATTAAAGGTCAGTTATGTAAACTTAGGGCACTAAAGCGGCCTTTCTACTGACTCTGAAAAACACCAAACGTGCCTAAGGCATGCTGAACGTGCCTAATGTCCATAGTGTGAGACGCCGAAGACAGCACTAGAGGTAGACAGGACGGACACTGCTCGTCCTCGCAGTGGCAGACCACGTGTAATACCTGTGCAGGATTGGTACATCCAAACATCACAATTGCGGGACAAGTACAGGATGGAACCAGCTGCCCGAGTTACACCAGGAACCCACAAACCCCCCCGTCAGTGCTCAGACTGTCCACAATAGGCTGAAAGAGGCTGGACTGAGGGCTTGTAGGCCTGTTGTAAGGCAGGTCCTCACCGGACATCACCGGCAACAACGTCGCCTATAGGCACAAACCCACCGTCGCTGGACCAGACAAGACTGGCAAAAAGTGCTCTTCACTGACGAGTCGCGGTTTTGTCTCACCAGGGGTGATGGTTTGATTCGTGTTTATCGTGGAAGGAATGAGTGTTACACCGAGGCCTGTACTCTGGAGCGGGATGGATTTGGAGGTGGAGGGCCCGTCATGGCCTGGGGAGATGTCACAGCATCATTGGACTGAGCTTGTTGCAGGTGTTCTGTGCGTGACTTCCTGCAAGACAGGTATGTCAGTGTTTTGCCATGGCCAGCGAAGATCCCGGATCTCAATCCCATGGAGCATGTCTGCGACCTGTTGGATCAGAGGGTGAGGGCTCGGTCCATTCCCCCCAGAAATGTCTTGCAGGTGCATTGGTGGAAGAGTGGGGTAACCTCTCACAGTAAGAACTGGCAAATCTGGTGCAGTCCATGAGGAGGAGATGCACTGCAGCACATAATGCAGCTGGTGGCCACACCAGATACTGACGGTTACTTTTGATTTTGACCCCCTTTGTTCAGGGACACATTATTCAATTTCTGTTAGTCACATGTCTGTGGAACTTGTTCAGTTTATGTCTCAGAACTTGTTCAGCATATGCTGAGGGTTATTTCTGTTGGTAATAAAGCCCTTTTGTCGGGCCTGGCTGCCAAGTGGCTGCACCCCTACCCAGTCATGTGAATCTTTGCAATTGTTACATTTACCTGGCCTAGAGTTTACAAGGACGTGTTTTGTATTGGATATGTGTGTTTTTCTCCCATTGCATCATAAGATCTGATGAAAAACAGCAAAGTGACTCATGCACGTGTCAAACTCATTCCTCGGGGGGCCGAGTGTCTGTGGGTTTTCACTCCTCCCTTGTCCTTGATTTATGAATTAAGGTCACTGATTAGTAAGAAAAACCACTAAACAGCAGACACTTGGCCCTCCAGGAAGGGTTAGGCTGTAATAAAAAGTGTCTTAAGAACATGAGGCAAAGAAAGGATAGCAGTGCCCCCTAGTGGTGACTGACAGATTGAGAGAAGGAAACGGAGAGAGAGAAAGATGATGAGCTAAGCTTAGAAAAGCAGAGGCATGGACAACTACTGTCTGTTAGTAAGCGGACATAACAGTTGGTATATGAGAAGTGTGTGTGTGTGTGTGTTAAAGTAATTCTGCCTTGTATATTGGACAGGAATCTATCTATTTGAGGTACATGTTGATGCAATTGGATGTATTTCATGTTGGGCCTCCTTTGCTCCAGCAGATGGCAGCCCAGAACCATTTTTAAACCCAATTACATTCATTCATGCCATCAGTCAAATCAGTGGAGTACCAAGACTGGTCTTAGTGAGGTCACTTCATAACTATGACTTGGTGAAGAGACACCGGGTGCTGAGTGAAGAGTGTGTTTGCATGTGCACACGTGCCTATGCGTGCACGTGTGTGTATGTGTCGGTCTGTCTGCAGGATGGTAGGCTACACCTAATTGGCTAGTGTCTCTTCAGAAGTTGAATACCTCATATCTCCGGTGACACTTCGAGTACCAAGGAGGACACTACCGTGTACTGTGTGTGTATATGTATATACTGAACACAAATATATACACAACATGCAACAATTTCAATTGTTTTACTGAGTTACAGTTCATATAAGGAAATCAGTCAATCGAAATAATTAAATTAGGCCCTAATCTATGGATTTCATATTACTGGGCAGGAGCGCAGCTATCGGTGGGCCTGGGAGGACGTAGGCCCACCCCTTTGGAGACTGGCTCACCCACTGGGGGGCAAGGCCCAGCTTCTTGATATGCCACACCTGTCAGGTGGACAGATTATCTTGGCAAAGGAGAGATGCTCACTAACAGGGATGTAAACAAATTTATGCACAAAATGTTAGTAAAATAAGCTTTTTATGCATATTTATGATTTCTGGGATATTTTATTTCAGCTCCTGAAACATGGGACCAACACTTTACATGTTGCATTTATATTCTTGTTCATGTTTGTATGTACAGTGGGGCAAAAAGTATTTCGTCAGCCACCAATTGTGCAAGATCTCCCACTTAAAAAGATGAGAGGCCTGTAATTTTCATCATGGTTACACTTCAACTATGAAGTCAACTAAATACAGAAAATCACATTGTAGGATTTTTTATGAATTTATTTGCAAATTATGGTGGAAAATAAGTATTTGGTCACCTACAAACAAGCAAGATTTCTGGCTCTCACAGACCTGTAACTTCTTCTTTAAGAGGCTCCTCTGTCCTCCACTCGTTACCTGTAGTAATGGCACCTGTTTGAACTTGTTATCAGTATAAAAGACACCTGTCCACAACCTCAAACAGTCACACTCCAAACTCCACTATGGCCAAGACCAAAGAGCTGTCAAAGGACACCAGAAACAAAATTGTAGACCTGCACCAGGCTGGGAAGACTGAATCTGCAATAGGTAAGCAGCTTGGTTTGAAGAAATCAACTGTGGGATCAATTATTAGAAAATGGAAGACATACAAGACCACTGATAATCTCCCTTGATCTGAGGCTCCACGCAAGATCTCACCCCGTGAGGTCAAAATGATCACAAGAACGGTGAGCAAAAATCCCAGAACCACACGGGGACCTAGTGAATGACCTGCAGAGAGCTGGGACCAAAGTAACAAAGCCTACCATCAGTAACACACTACGCTGCCAGGGACTCAAATCCTGTAAAGCATGGGGGTGGAAACATCATGCTTTGGGGCTGTTTTTCTGCAAAGGGACCAGGACGACTGATCCGTGTAAAGGAAATAATGAATGGGGCCATGTATCGTGAGATTTTGAGTGAGAACCTCCTTCCATCAGCAAGGGCATTGAAGATGAAACGTGGCTGGGTCTTTCAGCATGACAATGATCCCAAACACACCGCCCGGGCAACGAAGGAGTG